>NC_052508.1:72436233-72699568 GCF_014356525.2 Nilaparvata lugens | reverse complement strand
CTCACCTACCTCGACTCGAATCGTACGACTCCAGTCGAGGATACTCCAGTTTCTCGACCTCAAGACTTTCTTGCTCATTGTCACTACTTCAGTTCCGTGCTACTCCATTTCTAACCTCACTTCACCTCAAATTTTATTATAATTATCATGAATTCTTATCCAATAATTCTTATTATTGTCTTATCTAGAATGATAGAACAAAAAATAAGCGGAAATGTGCTTTAACCATGAAGATGAAACTTCAAAGTTCAATTTCTAACCTCAATTAATTGTAAATGCAAGTCGAGAGGCTCGACCAACATGTCTAGCCGACGCTCGACTCAGTCCACAACCTCCGTAAACAAAGCCATAGTGCACTCTGGCGACGTCAGCATAGGTAGTGATCCTACACCAATAAAAATTTGCTGATTTCAGCTGATTCATATCAGCTGGTGTTTTTTTTTTGTGTAGAAGAACTATCTGTGCTGACGTTTCCATCAAACACCTGTCATGCACTATGGCTTTCTTTACGAAGGTAGTGCTCAGTCTCACAGTCGTGAGGTCGCGGAGACTAGAGTCGACTGGTCTGAGTGTCACCATTTGGAAACACATGCTGCGTCGAGAAGAGACTAGAGTCACAGTCTCTTCTCGACTTGAGTCGAGTAGGTGTGAGTTGAGACTTACTACGCCTTTCTTCCTACTCTTCTCATTAATACGACTAGATTCTCCAGTAAATCTTAATTCAGCAATAAACGTAGATATTGCTTAATGGCTACCAAAATTAGCGACGTATCAGTATAATACTACAGAACGAGCATTACCATACATAATAAATCTGGTGTGGCGCACTCACACAACTTTCCTTGCCGTTATGAAAATTGATCAACTGACGCTAATGTTCCCGCGCATCTCAAGTCTACTATTCAAAGATCTGAGCCAGCTGATGACAGGACAATAACGCTGGATACACATGAGATCTGCTATCTCTTCATAGTGAATGATTCAATACAACAGTAGAATCAACAGTTGCCAACGGTTTGCAATTGTATAATCACATTTTCTCAAATTTCAAGCTTATTTTCAATTCTAGGAGAAAATAATACGAAACATTAATTGTAGAGATTTTCATGCTTAATCTTTTCCACTCGAAATTCTTCGTTAAAATTATATCTCAGACCTAATAAATTAATTGAAATCTAAATTAAACTTTGCATAGATGGGGCGGAGCTCCTGAAATTTTTACAGATAAGGAACTTGTGGCATTTGATATAGCTTATGAATGACTATTTTATGTATAAATTTGATCGAAATCGTTGGAGCCATTCTCGGGGAAATCGCGAAAAACCCTGTTTTTGACAACATTTTCGCCAATTTAGCCGCCATCTTGAGTTGTATTTGATCGAAATTGTTCGTGTCGGATCCTTACAGTGTAAGTACCTCACGTTCCAAATTTCAAGTCATTCCGTCAATTGGTAGATGAGATATCATTTACACAGACGCACATACACTCACAAACACACACACACACACACACACACACCACACACACACACACACACACACACACACACACATAGAAATTTTGAAATTGGGTACCTTAATTTTTGTCGGAAAGCAATACTTTCCTTACCTATGGTAATAGGGCAAGGAAAGTTATAATGTGTTATACTCATTACACGATTTACATCTGAATTTTGGCCCACGATAGGGGAAATTTTGATTTTGATTATATTATAGTAATTGCTGGGTATGATAGGCCTATTACTAAACTAGAACTACTGAAAATTTTCAGGATAACAATATTAGTTTATTTTACCCTGGTTTCTTTTACCCCAATATTTTAATGCCTGAATCAATACTCGTGCAATCCAACAAATTCATGGAAATGATACTTCACTATTCAAATAAATACAAATAAAATAAAACCTGTAGTACCCTTTTATTTTAAAAACTCGAAAGTATTTTAAGGACTATTTTCGACCTATTTTGGCCATTTTCAAGTTAAAATGTAAAAATAAACAAGTTAATACTAGATAATTTATGTTCATATGCTTCAATATAAGTTAATTTATTTATTTTTCTATTCATTTATAATGCAAATGACACTAATGTAATAACATTGAAAGATGAAATAATAAGGTAGTCCTTGTGCTATTTTTCTTCAAATTTATAAGTGACAAAGTCCAATATCGTTAGTATTCTCCAACATCGTCTGATCAAGAATGGAGATTGCAGCAGCATTTGCGTGCGATAATTACATCAAACACGACTAAAAAACACAACAAAGACTCCTCTATTCCGTTCACACCTGGACCTTCACAGCTCTCTGCCTATCTTGGAATCTATTGGCGACAGACGCGAGCTGTGAGTTTCACTTGAAAATGGCAGTGTATCTTAGAGGAAACACTTAAGCAACAATGAATGCAACGAACTGACAACATTTGATACAGGAGACATGGAAGAAGCAACGCGAGCTTCTAGTGTAAAATCAGTTGAAAATGGCAGTGTATCTTGCAGGAAACACCAAAGCAACACGGAATGCAATGTACTGACAACATTTGATACAGGAGACATGGAAGAAGCAACGCGAGCTGCTAGTGTGAAAATCAGTTGAAAATGGCAGTGTTTCTTGTAGGAAACACTGAAGCAACACTGAATGCAACGTACTGTCAGAATTTGATACAGAAAACACCAAAGAAGCAACGACTGTCGTGTGAGAATCATTTGAAACTGACAGTATCCCTTATAGAAAATACTGATGCTTCCCATTTGAACAATGTTGACAGTAGATCTGTAAACAAAATAGAAAATACGGCAGCCAAGTGTCAATGAGAGTCTGCCGTGAATTATTAGAAGGATGATAGAGATAGCGCATGCGCAGCGGCTGTGCTCTTTGATGTATCAGCTTCTGTTTCTTTTGGTGAGATGCGCAGATTTTTCTAATTAATTACCTGCTGATCGGGAATCGAGTTGATAGGAAGGGAGGTAAGCTCAATTCCCACTTATAAGTTTCAGTGTTCGGCACAGTGAAATAGTTATTTGTGCAACTAGTGCGCAAAGTAACAGTTTGCTGCACCGAAAGAAACGTTTACGCCCGAGCCGTAGGCGAGGGCGGAATGGTTTCTTGAGTGCAGCAGAGGAACTTTGCGCACGTATTCACATTAAGTTTTTCCTACAGTTACCATTGAATATGAAAAGTGGGTAATTATGGGTAAAATTGCCTGAAATCCATCAAATGTTTTTCTGTGTAATTTTATTATTGATAAAAACCTTAATTTATTGTCAAATTGAATAAAAATGTTGTCCTTGGTTTAATATCTAATACTAATAATTAGCGCGTTGTGCTTCGTTGCACCTCTGCTTGCTATAGCAGCCCAGTCACTGTTACCAACTTCATTTTGATTTTGCTGCACTGTTGCTCCATATAACCTACTAAGTATTTTGTGTTGCCATGTTGCAAATCTGGAGTGCAGAAAAATTTTTCCCGCACTAGAGCGGAAAAGTGATTCTTTGCGTTCTGTAATCAGTGCAGCAATGGCCACTTTTCAAGGTAACTGTAGGAAAAAATAATTTTCCTACATTTACCCGAAAAAGTGCTCATTCCCGTATCAAATTATAGTACGCAAAATACCTTATTCCCACACCCAGTGCGGGAATGTAGATTTGAGTGCAGCAAAGACTTTGCCGCACTCCAAATTTGCAACACAATAACACAATAATAGTTACCTCGCTTATGACGGTAGAGTGCAGCAAAGTAGAGAATTGTTGGTAAACCTGAATATGTTGCTGGCTGGAAATTTTTGTGAAACAGCTGATTATTGAAGCGAGATATTGAATAACAAACAGTAAATAAACCAAAGTTTTGATAGTATTTTATTATATTTTATATTTTATATTTTAATTATATCAGTTTTTATTTCTATTCAAGTTATCATGAACGATTTTTTATATGTGAGGTGCCTATATTTCCAACTGGAAGACATTGGAAACATTTATCGACCATTTCTATGATCAAGGAATCAAGTATTTTAAAATATTTATTTATTTTAGTGGTTAGGTTACTCTTGTTACTGATACTAAGGTTGTGATTGTTATATTCTCAAAACAATAATTTATCCATTAGGTTTGAAACATAAAAATATTTACACTTCAAAAAAGTTATTCAGTTCTTCAACTCCCCGAAACATCTCTACTCACATTTTCGTAGAACATCTTCAATGAATGCCGTTGATGAATATTAGAAACAGAATACATATAGATGTTATTGAATACTGTGATCAAAAACACTGGATTTACAATATCCTGTTTACTCAACAGTGATTTGAATGATTGAAGTTCAGCATTTCATGTGAATGTGATGTCTATATAATAGAATTTAATCACGTTTTAAATAATGCGGTATAACCTTAATTATACGTTTCATGCGGCTACTGGACGCTTGGCCAGAGAAGCAGAAAGGCCAAATTGACACGTTTACTAATGTATTTACAAGAAAAAACAAGCTGGAACTATATTTTCACACTAATTGTGTATAATATATCATTCAGACTCAAATTTGAGGATATTTGGAACTGGAATAAATAGTACACATGAAAATTTCATAGAATGGTCAGGTTAGACTTAAGTCTGTCCTGATGGCTGATCACCAGCCTAATCCTTGATCAGTCCTGGGCCTATTAGCTTATTTATTTATGTACATTATTAGAAAAATGGAAACGTAAGCTTACAGCTTTGATCGCATAGACAAATTAATCAATAAAACAAATTAATGGGCACCGTCTAAGTATAAGCAAAGTTTTGCTGCATAACTTCTGTGTTTTCGGATAGGAGAATATTAAACTGTTAGTCACGGGTGAAGTAGAACTTTTGTGAGGCTCATTGATGGCTCAAAATACATATCCAGACAAGTGATATGGCCATTTATACACTTGCTGATAACTTCTTGTAGATGAAGTATTATTATAATTGAATCTCATATAACTTTATAATATTCATTCTATTGTCATTTAGACTTAATTTGGAATAATTCTGTTGTGGAATGGTTGCAATATTTATTATCAGCATTAAAAATACTAAAGATTTGCACAAACAAACATTTTTTTGGTATAGGACATGTTCACCGTCTATTACTGACTTTTCACATTCTATGGTAACTGTAGGAAAAATTTAATGTGCAATACATGCACAAAGTTTCTTTGCTGCACTCAAGAAACCTTCATTCCGCACTCGCCAACGGCTCGTGCGTAAACGTTCTCTTTCGGTGCAGCAAAGTGGCACTTTGCGCACTAGTTGGACATACAACTACAGTATTCCATTATTCATAGAAAATTGTAATGTCAGTGGAAATTTAAATACCATGAGTTCTGATTGGACTATTCACCACTCAGCACAGCCGAGCGAGTATGAATAGTCAAACTGGAATGTATGGGAATAATATTTTCACTGTACCGGCCACTCTCACAGACACTGATAGATGGGAATCCAGTTATAGATTTTAACTTCAGCTATAGATTTTTCCAAATAATTCATCTGCTTAACTCAACGATTAAACCTATTCATACAATTACTTGAATTACAGGATGTTATGTTACTAGACAAATAAATACTAAACCTTCCTAATCTATGTTGGAAATTGAAAGTGGATATCTTAAGGTGCGTACAGATATACGCGCCTCCAACACGCTCTGCGCACGCTCCGCACTCGCTCCGCGATCGCTCCGATCATGAACGTTACGGGAGATGTTAGCTCTTCTCGCATTCCACTCTTGCTCCCCGGTCGATCATCAATCGATCTGCTCGAGTGACGTTCGATTGCGGAGCAGAGCGAAAGTCTGTACGCACCTTTAGAAAGAAGATGGCAAAAAGTTTATTCAATAACCAATAGTGGAGTAGAATAAACATTGATGAACAACTAACTGCTATTGGTTGTAATTGGTGACGAGCATAATTGGCGCTAAGCTTTCACGAAAAAAAACCTCCTCATGGTTGAACTTTTCCCGTACCATTTTGAAATTCAAATTGCTTTTGCAATAACGTTGCAGCGATCTCTTTGTCAGTCACCGCCTGATGTATAAACAGGAGGCGATCTCCAGACGGCCACCTATAAAAAAGTTGACATTATTAGAAATAATAGCTTCTAGGTATCCACTTGGTACAGTGGTCGCTATTATAAATACTCAACGCGTATGGAACATTTCACTCTTATCCATTCCCACTAAGATGCGAATGATAGCATCTTTACTGTAATATATTGAGAAAATTCCAAGATTGTTCACATGAAGAAGGTTTCTAGAAAAAAATGAGAGTTGGCTCAACATTTTTCAATATTATCGTTATTCCAATTGCATTTAATCTTTATTCTCATTGATTAATTTTTTATACTTTGTAGAATTCGTTGAATAATTAGCATTACCCTCATTTAATGTAAATAAGTGTATAAGCCAGCAAATATTGTAACATACATAAATAAAGAAATATTATCTAATCTAACCTAATCTCTCACTCTCTCTCTAATATTCTTTCCGAAGAATGGACATTGATATGTCCAAAGCTCCGCCAATTTATGTAGATGCATAACAATATAATTATTATCTATAGTTATTATATTACAAATTGCTTTTTCATATCATATACAGTTCAATAATTATTTTCTTAGTCATATCATGTAAATTCATCTATAATTTTGCTGTATTGTAAGCTATTGTATATAAGTGTATAAGACAGTATATTATATTGTATTCTACATAAATAAAGTACTCAATCAATCAATCAATCTCTCTCTCTCTGCATATATCAATTTTAATATTCTTCCCAAGAATGGACATTGATATGTCCAAAGCTCCGCCAATTTATGTAGATGCATAACAATATGATTATTATCTATAGTTATTATATTACAAATTGCTTTTTCATATCATATACAGTCAATAATTATTTTCTTAGTCTATATCATGTAATTCATCTATAATTTTGCTGTATTGTAAGCTATTGTATATAAGTGTATAAGACAGTATATATTGTAATCTACATAAATAAAGTACTCAATCAATCAATCAATCTCTCTCTCTCTCTCTGCCAATCGGTTTCCAACTCATCTATCAAGATTTTTGATAGGGTAAAGATCTAATGTTCCAATTGTCAAACTCAAGTTTGCGATCTTATTTTGACTTTTTCCTGGGAATATTTTCATCACAATTCAGATAGAATATTCAGAATATTGCGGAGGAAAATAAGCAACGACACCCCGGGGCAGAGCGCTCCGTGCATTAATCGAATTGCCATGTCTTTAGATTACCACATGAGGCTCACCAACCATCATTGTAACTGGTAATTCAAGCCATCATCCGGGCCTAATTGAAAGCTTAGTCATACCACTAAATAATGAACAACTGCACTGGTCCCTCTCTCTAATCTATCTTTTTTCTATGGTCATACATTGATAGTGTTTATGTGAGTGCAATTTTATTGTTTTATCAATGAAGGTTGTCAATCTTCAATGATTAAGAGCTAAATATCATCAATGAATGGTAAGGCAGATGCAATAAAACTGACTATAAGGAGAAGAAGAAGAAAAAGAAGAAGAAGAAGGAGAAGAAGAAGAAGGAGGAGGAGGAGTAGGAGGAGGAGGAAAGAAGAAGAAGACAATTTTGTAATTATTTGTACTTGTTATTGGACGTTATAACTTTTCATGGTAATTTGCCAAGAGTCACTGAATAGATTATAGTTTGTGTGAAATAAGTTGATATGAGACTTCGCCCTCCATCCGAAGAAATTACATGGTTTCCAAATCGTGTAAAATTGCAACTTTCTCAAATTCCCAATTCAACGTCAGAATTGGATGTAGAATATCATCCCCGATATCCTAGTAGTGCTAGAAAAGATCCAGGTTTGAAGGATTTCAACTTTTATGATAAAGTTGGAAACAACGCGAAATTTTTTTCTCTTTTGAATATCATTTTTCAGAATCATGGGACGTCGTAATGCGTAATAATTTCATATCAAATTAACGGGGAGAATGTCTCCTTTCTATTGGTGTCTGGATAATTTTTATTCGACCTATAGTTATTTTGTAATTAATGATTATGTTCGTCAATGTCGAGGCATTTCAAGCAGAAAACATGAAATTTTCAACAAGCTGGAAACTTTTTTGTGGTGAAAGCGAGAAAGTTTCTCGTCATAAAAGTTGAATTTCCTTTCGATCCTTCCACCCTGAAACTTTTCTAGCACTACTAGGATATCGGGGATGATATTCTACATCCAATTCTGACGTTGAATTGGAAATTTGAGAAAGTTGCAATTAATTTTACCAGATTTGGCAACCCTGTAATTTCTTGGGATGGAGGGCCAAGTCTCAACTTATTTTACACAAACTATAGAACCAATTTGAAAGTTGTTGTTTCACCGCAATGAATTGTTAAAGTTGGGAAAACTCTAGAAAATTTTTTCTATGAATTAAGATGCGTTTACACCAAGGTTTTTTAAACCAAATTTTTATTTTCCGTCCTTATGGATTCCATTGGATCGAACAGAACTCATCATCTATATATAAAAAAGCGAACTGGCACTCACTCACTGACTGACTGACTGACTCACTCTCTCACTCACTCACTCACTCGCATAACTAAAAATCTACCGGACCAAAAACGTTCAAATTTGGTAGGTATGTTCAGTTGGCCCTTTAGAGGCGCACTAAGAAATCTTTTGGCAATATTTTAACTCTAAGGGTTGTTCTTAAGGGTTTAAAGTTCGTCTTTTAGCATGTATATTCTTCTTCTCCCAATCTCTTAATTATAATTGAAATTTCCATATCATATGTTACTATAGAACACTATAATCTAGATAGAGTATCTTCGAAACAGTTGTTAACTGGCAACTAAATTAATAATTTTGTCAGGTTGGCATTAAGTTGAGTTGACTTTGTTAGGTTGGCATCAAGTTGAAGATTTAAATGCATTTATCGCGGAAAAATTGATTGGGCACTGCTACTTCAATCCTGGGAATATTACATTACTGGCCGTTAGGCTCGCTTCGCTCGCCATATCCGTTTAGCCAGACGTTTAGTCTGGACCCCCGACTGGATTGTCCTAACATATGATAAAATGCTCAAATGAAAAATGCAGGCGAGCGAAGCGAGCCTGCTGATCTCATTCCTGGACGATCCAGTCGGGGGTCCAGGGGGCGAAGCCCCCTGGCTAGACGTATATGGCGAGCGAAGCGAGCCTGACGGCTAGTACACATGAT
The DNA here is from genome assembly GCF_014356525.2 of Nilaparvata lugens. Classification (NCBI taxonomy): domain Eukaryota; kingdom Metazoa; phylum Arthropoda; class Insecta; order Hemiptera; family Delphacidae; genus Nilaparvata; species Nilaparvata lugens. The sequence goes on along the minus strand of NC_052508.1, from coordinate 72,690,349 downwards.
ATGCGTGTGTGTTTTTCAAGCTACGTTTAATCTAATAGAATCTATAAGGACGGAAAAGTAAACATTTTGTTAATAACTTTGGTGTAAACGCAGCTGAAGGCTATCAATCTTCAATGATTAAGAGCTAAATATCATTACAGACAATAAAATGACAGATGCAATAAAACTGCCTGAATTAGATGAAACTCTTCACATAGGACTCAACTCAGCTCCACTCTTGAGCGCCAAATTTAAAAGAGCTTCCAACGCCAGCTGGCCTGACACCATCTGCTCTAGAAGAGACCAAATAAAAAACTGTCAACCTCTCTAACTGCATGCTGAATCGATTTTAAAAAGAGCCAACTACTTTCTGTCCTTCTTACCTCTGCTCAATTTATCATCCACAATGAAAATATATCCATGCGCAATTTTCTTTCGATCGTCGCACAATGCTACCTTGATCTTACCATTCTTCATAACTTGACAGCGTCTCAACAACTGCGGGCAGAAACCAGCTCGCATAATATGGTGCTTGCTAGATCTTTCTTCAGATATTCACTTCGGTTAGCATCAAACGGCTTCATCTTGATCAATGTATGTATATTATTTCATTTATTTATCGTCACATTACATCAATTTTTTAGTAACACTCATTTGACTGGTGACATGTCAATACTAGAACAAAATTATATTTAAAAGACTTAGTTCTAACTTCTTGAAAGTAAAATGAATAAATACACTCTATGATGTATCAATTAAAGGATTGAATGAGGCTATAGTAACCACGTTATAATGGCAGTGGAGAAAAATAGGAGAACAATGTTGCCGATCCTCTGTTTTGTCAAAGCCTTCCATTGAAACGGTAGCTGATACAGGTTTATTGATGTAATATTTATTTCTTTATTTAATCATTAAGAATTACACAACAGAAAAGTGTCACAGGCTTATAAGCCCAAAACGGTTCCAATTCTAATTTATACAACAGTCCAGATGTAGATAGGTTATGTGTCACTTAACATTCCAAACACTTCAATTACACACTCAATTAACAAACACTCAATTTATTAGAGTAGAGTGGGATAGCACCGTGAGTTGCTACTCCAACACTTGCCTTCCCCCACCACCGCTTCTCACTCTACTCTACCACTACTATGCTAATGAAAACAGTCTCGAGCTAGTAGAGTAGAGTCTAATTTCAATTTCTTCTTAATAATAATAACAATAATTTCTATTGCCAAAATTAATACATTTTACAATTCATAATAGATATAGTATAAAATCATTCTATTAATTCCTTAGAAATAATTCGATAACGGAGATCAAATTTAAAGAGAATGAGAACAAAAAAATAGCCGTAGTTATCTCTGTAAGCAAAACATCAGGCATTCCATGCTTTTTGTAAAACATTTGTGGCTGAACGGCGATAATGAATGTCCCGTATTGACCGTTTAAGGTTAGTTCTGTTCACTAGACTAATTTCAATTTATTTTTAAAAATAATAATTTATATTGCCAAAATTGATACATACCACAATTCATAATAGATATAGTAAAGAATCATTCTATCATCCTTAGAAATAATTCTATAATGGATATCAAATTTTAAAAAATGCGAACAAAAAAATAGCCGTAGTTATCTCTGTAAGCAAAAGATCAGCCGCATATTACATGAATGCTTTTTGTCAAACTTCTGTGGCTGAACGGTGTTAATGAATATTGACATTTGAAGGTTAGTTCTGTTCACTAGACAACACACTCTACCTACTATTCCCAATTATAGTGAAAACAGTTTATAATAATGTTTATGTTTTTGAAGGGATGGATTCGAAGATCCAAAGGTTCAAAGGTCAACCGAAGCTTAATGTGTGTCCCAAAGTATGTTAGGAAAACCAACACCCGTGTCCTTTACAAGATCCAGGAGTTTCTTCCCTATATCAACATCCCATTCCTCACCTGGTTGCTTACAGCCAAACGGAGCCCTTTTTCCAGCTCCAAGACTTTCGCAATCCAGTATGATATGCTTGACAGTCTCTTCAGACTGAAAGAATCTGGTATGACGCACTCACACAACTTTCCTTGCCAAAATTGATCAACTGACGCTAGTGTTCACGCGCATTTCAAGTCACTATTCTAAGCCAGTGCTGGTGACAGGACAATAGCGCTGCAGACACACGAAGTCTGCTATCTCTTCATAGTGAATGATTTAATAGAATCAACAGTTTGCAATTGGATAATCTTATTTTCTCAAATTTCCAGCTTATTTTCAATTTTAGGTGAAAATGTTACTGAACATTAATTGTAGAGATTTTCATGCTCAATCTTTTCACTCAATTTTTATTGTTTAAATTATCTGAAGCCTGATAATTGGGAATCTGAAATCAAACTTTGCATAGATGGGGCGGAGCTCCTGAAATTTTTACATATATGTGACTTGTGACAGTTGATAGAGCTTATCAATGACTTTTTCGAGTATGAATTTTCGCGAAAATCGCGAAAAACCCTGTTTTTGACAACATTTTTGCCATTTTAGCCGCCATTTTGAATTGCATTTGATCGAAATTGTTCGTGTCGGATCCTCATAGTGTAAGGACCTTAAGTTCAAAATTTCAAGTGATTCCGTTAATTGGGAGATGAGATATCGTGTACACAGACGCTCATAGCACAGACGCACTATACACACACACACACACACACACACACCACACACACACACACACACACACACACACACACACACACACACACACACACACACACCACACACACACACACACACACATACAGACCAATACCCAGAAACCACTTTTTTGGACTCAGGAGACCTTGAAACGTATAGAAATTTAGAAATTGGGGTACCTTAATTTTTTTCGGAAAGCAATACTTTCCTTACCTATGGTAAGAGGGCAAGGAAAGTAAAAACCACATCTGGCTTTCATTTCTGAGTCCAATTGTGTGGAGATGTTTCCTGAAGTGGCCATGACCAAATTATCAATTTCAGAAGTGTAAACAGTTACTCGAGCAAGTAAGTAGAGTAGAGTTAGCTCGGTAGAGTTAGTATGCTAGTAACTCGACCACTAACTCCACTAGTGGAAACCAGGATTCACACAACAAAGTTTACGCTGCTTCAGGACATCTTCCTTGTAGAATATTTCCCCAACATCTCTGCAACGTCAATGAATGTAAACGATGTGCAGTTATCGTACTTCAGATATCCCCGGGCATGAAACACTAACAGGTCTTGGTATACAATACGTTAAGCCTTAACCCCACTTTGAACCATCAGCATCTCTCTCACAGATTCAACATCAATTTCCCCCATTAAAACAATGCTGCCAACTTGAATTGACTCTCACTACAGTAGGATACAATTTGACCTGTCAGCACATTCTTGACATACAATATGAATGTTCACCATTCAAACTATACTGTCTGTTCAAAGTGGATTTCACTGAACGCATATTATGGAGTGTGTGTGGGCGTATAATATGCAAATTACATTTTGGGTCGGATAAGGAAAGTGCATGTATGTAGTGAGGAGGCGATTGTATCGGGGAACAGAAGGTATATGAATGTGACAGTCTATATAAGTGTGTGTATGAAGGGGAATATGTATATGTATATGTATGTCAGGGGACGATTATATCGGGGAACAGAAGGTATATATGTCTGCATTAGTTTGTATAAATAATATATGCATTTGTGTATGTAGAGTGTGTGGTGTAAGTACGTGTGTGGTGAACCTTCTAACATGGGTCGGGGGTCTATTGTTGTTCACACCTTTCGGCTTGCTTGTGCATGTGTTTAGCAGTCAAGTGCGATGCTGATACCCTGACCAGATATCCCCTGGGTTGCTACATGTAGACCGCTGGTGTCCTATCTGATACACTAATTGACAGCTCCTCTTTTAATAGCTTCGCAGTAACTGCGAACTGCTGCAGCAATTGCTATGGTTTTGCGCGCTTACTTCTCACCTTTTAAACCATTATTGCTTCCCATTTTCTTCATTCCTTATCTTTACCTGGTGTTATTTTATTCTTCTCAATTTCCCAATTGTTCCATTCATATCATATTTTTTTATTTCTCACCTTTCTATTTTGTTGATTGTTTAGTATTCTTTATTGATTCATACAATAGACATCCCGCTTTACCATTGCTGGAAATCGGAATGGTCAAGAAACGCAGAAGAAAGTAGTCCTAATGAGAAAAGTTATTGCCCGATGATTCCATTTCTCATCATTATACCTTTCCATGAAAATACTTTCAGGAAGAAAGACTTCAATCATATTTTCACTACTGCTGTCCAGAAGTTTGAGGAATTTCACCATAAGTAGAAAACTGCTTGAGGAATAGTTTCGACCAATTCCATGAAGACAATAAAGGATAGAAAGAATGACTCTTGAAGATTCTTCATGATTCTTTATTGATTCATACAATAAGTACATCATCTGTATGATAGAGAGAGAAAAAGTAAGGTAACCTTGTGCTATTCCACTCCCAAATTTAGATAAGGTTACACATAGTCCGAAATAGGTTGAGTCTTGTAGTTGTTCATTTCAGGAAATTTTCTTCCCTTAATTCATTTATATTTATTCTATTCAATTGTATTAATGTTTCTTAAATGTTTATTTCTTGTTCTTCCTCTCCATTTATTCATTTCATGACTTCTGCTTCGGCATTTTGTTGTTGTTTTTATTGTTGTCTTTTTTATTATATTTATGTTCATGAATGTTTCTTAAATGTTTATTTCTTGTTCTTCCTCTCCATATATTTATTTTCATGACTTCTCCTTCGGCATTTTGTTGTTGTTTTTATTGTTGTTGTTGTTGTTGTTGTTGTTGTTGTTCCTCTTATTTTTCTTCTCATTCCCCATCTTCCCTTAGCATTTTTCTTCTCAATTTCCTCATTCTTCCCGAATTAACATATTTTTTTCATTTTTGCTTAACCGTCTTATCTATTTTCTTCCCTCAATTCATGTATTTAATTCACTGTACTCTATTTTTTGATCCTCTTCTTCACATATTTCTCTTTATCGTTTTTGTCCTATTCAATCTTTTTTCACCATCGACACATCAGCAAAATCGACTTCTTCTTCTTCTACTCCTTCTTCTTCTTCTTCTTCCTCTCCACCTTCTTCACCATGTTCATTCACGTTCCTTTTTACCTTCATCTTCATCACCGTCTTCTCTTCCTTCCGCAGATCCGCACTATCCTACAGTCTATGCAGTGTTTAGGCCATAATTTATAATGCTGGATACCTTTTTCTTACCATCGACTGAAGGCTGTGCCAACCGTTGTTGCACTGATAGCAACAGCTTTCTCTTATCCAGTGCAATCTAAAACTCCAATAAATCACATCCTCTACTATGACTTGGTAGAGAGTTAGTGGGGAGGATATTATTAATATTCTTTCCGAAGAATGGACATTGATTTGTCCGAAGCTCCGCCAATTTATGTAGATGCATAACAATATAATTATTATCTATAGTTATTATATTACAAATTGCTTTTTCATATCAGATACAGTTCAATAAATATTTTCTTAGTCTATATCATGTAAATTCATCTATAATTTTGCTGTATTGTAAGATATTGTATATAAGTATATAAGACAGTATATATTGTAATCTACATAAATAAAGTACTCAATCAATCAATCAATCAATCAATCAATCAATCAATGACTGCCTCTGGGAAACTTTCGCACCAGTACCTATTTACTGAGATTATTCTCACATCATTTGAATATACTCAGCATGCTTCTCTTCACAAATCAACTGAATTATTATTTCAAAAAAAGTATCAGACCTCAAATCCTTTTTGTTCCTCATGTGGGTATCATGCACAGCAGAAAAAATACTATTTGAGTATAGGATTCATTATTCAGTATAGTAATCATTGATTGTACTATTTTTTTTATAACGATGTAATTGTTCACATTTCCAAGATAGTGAACATTTGGAGTAGTTCAGAATATCTATCATTATTATGATATCATGATAATGTCAATTACATAATGATATAATGAATATCTATCATTATAATCTGTCAAGCTCTCAAGATCATGATAAACATTTCTGTAGGCTACTAATCTATCTATAAATATATAAAAGCGTAATGGCACTCACTCACTGACTGACTGACTCACTCACTCACTCACTCACTCACTCACTCACTCGCATAACTAAAAATCTACCGGACCAAAAACGTTCAAATTTGGTAGGCATGTTCAGTTGGCCCTTTAGAGGCGCACTAAGAAATCTTTTGGCAATATTTTAACTCTAAGGGTTGTTTTTAAGGGTTTGAAGTTCGTCTTTTAGCATGTATATTCTTCTTCTCCCAATCTCTTAATTATAATTGAAATTTCCATATCATATGTTACTATAGAACTATAATCTAGATAGAGTACCTCTTCGAAACAGTTGTTAACTGGCAACTAAATTAATAATTTTGTCAGGTTGGCATTAAGTTGAGTTGACTTTGTTAGGTTGGCACCAAGTTGAAGATTTAAATGCATTTATCGCGGAAAAATTGATTGGGCACTGCTACTTCAATCCTGGGAATATTATATTACTAGCCGTCAGGCTCGCTTCGCTCGCCATATCCGTTTAGCCAGACGTTTAGTCTGGACCCCCGACTGGATTGCTCTAACATATGATAAAAATGCTCAAATGAAAAATGCAGGCGAGCGAAGCGAGCCTGCTGATCTCATCCTTGGACGATCCAGTCGGGGGTCCAGGGGGCGGAGCCCCCTGGCTAGACGGATATGGCGAGCGAAGCGAGCCTGACGGCTAATACTAAATAAGCCTCCAGTTCATAATGTTTGATAACAATGAGCATGAACAGTATCGCTTGTAGTGAAAGGTTTCATCTTCATTTAGTTCATCTCAACAAATGAAAGTCAAGAAGCACTGCTTGGAACTCATGTATGCCAATACAATACCTCTCCAGACCATACAATACTATGGATAAAAGGTCTCCAGAGGTAAGGAGAATAAAATAATGAATTATTCCATTTACTATAAATTTTTCAACTATAAAAGATGATCGACATAATAAATTATGATCACTAGAAAGTTAAAGGATAAACTATTAGAAAGATTTGCTTGGACATAAGTGAGCTAGATACTAGAATGTTAGGAACAAAACTGATTATTATTGTGAAAAATAAACACGTTTCCTAAAATGTGGTACATTTTATTGACTATGATACGAAATCCTCGAGATTGGATTGAATTTTGGTGAGTTAGTTAGCGAACTTTTGACATTGAATCATATCGAAGTTTCTACCCAATGTAACAAATGAACTCAAGTGCCAATAATTAGTTAATTAGGTAGAGGTGAGGCAGAACAATGAGCCAAAATGGTGAGGCAGAACGGTGAGGCAGAATGTGATGAATAAATAGTTTGAGACTCAAGTTCTGATATCATGAACGCTCTGACCATGCCACGCCACGCTCCGCTTTCAGTGTGTTTGTATCTCTAGTGAAATTTTTACAAGTGATTATCCATAATTATTATTACAAGAGATTATGAAATGAAGCATAATGAATAGTGGAGTCACAGGTTTATTCCAATTCCAGTAGCTTGACTTTTAAAAAATCATTGTTTCATATAAAATTGTAATGTAACTTCATAAATCGGCGGTGTTTCAACAAATAATTGTCGATTCTTTTGGAAGGATATAAAATATCCTTCCCATTAACACACGACAGGGAGAGAGAGAGAGAAAGTGAGAGAGTGAGAGCTACTACTCTAACTCGGTTCGAAAGGTTTTCTAATCTCAGCTTGACAGGAAGCAGTTAAAAAATACTATGAATAAAATAAAAAAGGTCCCAAACCGAGAAATTGGGTAAACAAAACAACAAGAGTGCAAATACAACCCACCATATTTGACCCAGATTCAGAATAATTCTTCTGCATCCTTTCTATTACAGAGTTTGAAAGGAACAGCGGATTTCTCCGTGAATGATTTGGTTCAAAAATGTGAGTTCTTTATAACAAAAAAATCTTCAGTTTCCTTCGAAGGGGTTCGATAATGATTGCAATGGAAGGAACGGATTCGGGATTCGTTTTTCACAATTTTTGTTAAAACCCTACCGATAATTCGGTGAATCAGCAGGAAATCGAATCCACCCCTGAAAGAGCGAAAGGGTATTTACCTACATGTAAAAAACTTTGAAGGTTCCCAGTTGAGATGTCAATCATCGGGGAGACCTAAGAAATCATAGCAGGGTTCCTCTAGTTGTCAAGACTTTTTTTGTCACATGAGGGTGTAACCTCAACCCAAAGACGCTGTGCTTTCAGAACCTTTTCTATCTCAATTTATTGTGAGTCTCAGACTTCATAAGGTGTCTGGTATTATTTTTTCTGTCAACACAAAACCTGACGAATTCTTCATGCAGGATTGAACGAACAGTAACCCAGCGGGAATTGAATGCTCATAAGATTATCGGATGGTGTAATATAGTAAAAATGGAAGAGAGGATTGGATTCTGAAATGGAAAGCAGGAATAAAATAAAGGAGCAATACTATGGAGATGAACAGAGAGAGATGAACAAAATCACACTCGTAGATTCACAAAAAATGAATAGAATAAAAAAAAAATAAATGGAATAAATAATTGACCGAGCGAAGTGTGGTCTAAGATTCAAGTCGACGGTTTTGTATTTCTCTTTATGTTTATATGTTTTTTTGTTTATATTTATTGACCGAGCGAAGTGAGGTCTAAGATTCAAGTCGACGGTTTGGCATTTCTCTTAATGTTTAAATGTTTAGATGTTTATATGTTGATATGTTGCGCGGCGAAACGCGGTAATAGATTTTCATGAAATTTGACAGGTATGTTCCTTTTTTAATTGCGCGTCGACGTATATACAAGGTTTTTGAAAATTTTTCATTTCAAGGATAATATAAAAGGAAAAAGGAGCCTCCTTCATACGCCAATATTAGTGTAAAAATCAGATATAGAATTATTCATCATAAATCAGCTGACAAGTGATTACACAGATTTGTGGAGAAGCCAGTCTATCACTGTATCTCCATAAGGTCTATGGTTTCAATCAGTTACTTGTGGATTAGAATTCTGCGTGAGGTCTACTGTTCACAGAACTACTAGTGTATTACAGTAGAAATGCGAGAGAGGATTGGATTCTGATATGGAAAGCAGGAATGAAATGCTAGCATGTAGAAGCAACGCTACAAAGATGGACAAAATCACACTCGTAGATTCACAAGAAATAAATAAAAAAAATAAATGGAATAAATAATTGACCGAGCGAAGTGAGGTCTAAGATTCAAGTCGACGGTTTTGCATTTCTCTTCCTGTTTATAATTATGATTTTATGTTCCGCATTTACAGCGAAACGCAGCAATAAATTTCCATGAAATTTGACAGGTATGTTTCTTTTTGAATTTCGCGTCGACGTTTACACACGGTTTTTTGAAATTTTTCATTTTAAGGATAATATGGAAGGAAAAAGGAGCCTCATTCATACGCCAATATTAGAAGCCTTATATAGACGGTAGCTGATACAGGTTTATTGATGTTATATTAACTGTTCATTATCGTTTAATTAATCAATTATTGACCGAGCGAAGTGAGGTCTAAGATTCAAGTTGACGGTTTTGCATTTCTCTTAATGTTTAAATGTTTATATGCTGCGCATTTACGGCGAAACGCGGTAATAAATTTTCATGAAATTTGACAGGTATGTTCCTTTTTTTATTGCGCGTCGACGTATATACAAGGTTTTTAGAAATTTCGCATTTCAAGGATAATATAAAAGGAAAAAGGAACCTCCTTCATATGCCAATATAAGAGTAAAAATCAGACTATAGAATTATTCATCATAAATCACCTGACAAGTGATTACACAGATGTTTGGAGATTGATTGATTGATTGATTGATTTTATTGAGTGCTAGGTCTAGTAAGACCCATTGCACATTACAACAAAACATAACATCACAAAAATAATAGAATGTAAAAACTAAAGATAAATATTCTAAGAACTTAGAATTAAATAGGTAATGAGATTACAATAAAATATTAATTATAATTAATACTAATTATAATGAAATGAAGAATATTAAACTACAATGTGCTACAACAAATTGCTGAATGTAAACCAATTTGGTTTCAGACCTGACTGTTCAACTGCAATGGCCGTTGAAAAACTAGTCAACTTCATCCTGGATGAGTTTGAAAAGAGAATGGTTGTAGGGGGAAAAATGCTAGACTTGAGTAAGGCTTTCGACATTATACCACATAATATTCTCTGTAGGAAGCTTGAATACTATGGGGTCAGAAACAAAGAGCTTAAATTGATCGAAGACTACCTTAGCAATAGATATCAAATTGTTAAACTTAATGATGAAAGATCTGAAGCAAAGAAAGTATTGGCTGGAGTGCCGCAAGGTTCAGTCCTTGGACCTTTTCTGTTTTTGGTCTTTGTTAATGATTTTAATGATAATGTACCTTGTTTTTCTGTGCTATATGCTGATGACACCACCATTCTTAGTGCCAACAAGAGTGTAGACAATGTGGTGGACAGTTTAGATGCATCAATTGCAAGTTGTAAAGAGTGGTATAGTGCGAATTGCATGGTTCTCAATGAGGGAAAGACAGAAAATATCATTTTCACACTTAGAAATAACTTAAACGATATCCACCAAACATGTATGAAACCTGTCAAACTATTAGGCATTGTATTGGATAGTAAATTAAGCTGGTGTAGTCACATTGAGCACTTATGCAAAAAGCTATCAAGAGTCATTTTTCTCTTAAGAAAACTAAAATCCTGCGTTAGTTGTGATACTTTGATTCTTACTTATTATGGTTTGTTCCACTCGCAACTAAACTATGGTCTTAGACTTTGGGGTAATAGTAGTGAGGTGAAAAAAGCATTGTATGGCAAAAAAGAGCTATTCGTTGTATTGCTGGTTTTAAGAGTCAGGAAACATGTAGGAACAGCTTCATAGATTTGAATATAATGACCCTTCCATCTATGTATATCTATGTCAATTTAATATATGTAAAAAAAAATATGAAATTTTTCCATAGACATAGCCATCAACATGAGTATCAGACCAGACACCGAGAAAACCTAGTAACTCCAAGTATCAGGCTACACAAGTCACACAGAAGTCACAAGTATCAGCAATATATTTTGTTCAATAAACTACCTCAATCAATCAGAAACCTGCCATATAAAGTATTTGCGCTTACTGTATCACACTGGCTGAAAAACAAGCATTTTATTCAATTGAAGAATTTCTCGCCCATGACTTGAGAAGTTTGACGTACCGGTATGGTTTGATGTATCAGCAATAGTTTTTAATAAATGTTTTCTGATTTATACTTTAAGTATGTTTTATGTTTGTAATTTATGTTTCAACATGCATACATGTTAATTATGTTTCTTGCATACTTAATGTTTATGACTATTTGACAGCTTATGAATAATATGCTCATTTAATTAATTCTTTTTGACTCGACTGTAATATAAGTCTTAATTTAGATTAGTGACTACGACCTATTGTACGCTAGTATAAGATAAACTTGTACTGTACTTAATGGCGAATAAAATCTTGAATCTTGAATCTGAATCTTGAATCAATAAAAAACTAGAAAATAATTACTGCAGCATTAACAACAAGCAATAACAGATTCCATCACTCAATCAATACCAGCAGAATGAAAATTAAAACAGAAAAACAAAGTAAATACATTTTCAGCAAATTAGTAGATAGAAAAGAGAATAAAACTTGCATTGATATTTCCTTAAAATTTGAACTGTTATTAAACAGTGGAGAAAAAAAAGAAAAAGCGCTCACACTCACGAACAAACGAACAAACACAACCACCCTACTCTCTTCATAAACGATTATCAGAGATTGACAATGGTGTAATAACCGAAACCGGTCTTTCTAAGTATCAATAAATCAGTGGTTATTTGACAGTTTCTTAGTCTTTCTCATTCAATATGAATAATTACCACAATATCAACTTCTCAACTACACAAAAAGTGACCCTACTCTCTCTTATTATAGATGTGTAAAATAACTTCAGTTGTTTGTTGAAATAAACTGCGGTAAAGTTTTTCTCTGGGTTACACTACTACACGTATCCGTACAAAATCGCTCAAAAAATTACTCAACTAAACAATTAGAAAACTGATTGGGAAAATTAAAGGTTTCCCTAAGTAATCGTCGTAACCTAAGTAAGTTTATTATAGTATATATGTATGAGATATCTCCAGTTCTGTGTTGAAATAAACTGCGGTAGATAAAGTTTTCTCTGGGTTACACTACTCCACGTATCCGTACAAAATCGCTCAAAAAATTACTCAACAAAACAATTAGAAAACATGTTCACTGATTGGGAAAATTGAAGGTTTCCCTAAGTAATCGCAAATTGAATTAGTTCGCGTTTCTCTCTCCGCCAGTGATTGCGATAGGTTTCATAGTTTTGTGAATGGAGGTCGTACCTTACGACAATCTCCGGATGAATGGAACCGAGGGAGAGAGAAACGCAACAGAGAAAGACCGAGAGAATTATTATTGTGGGAGTAGTAAAAGTGAAAAAGGAAGAAAAACGTTTGTGAACAGTAGGGCCAATACCAAGAAATGCCGTAAAACCGTCGGTCGGTTGGCCGCCCTGAGAGAGGCCCCGACGACAACCCTGAAATGTGTCATTAGCTCTCGAATCCAATACATCTCGCACAAGTAATGAAGCAACGACTGGAGAGTCCGACAGACGTTTCCTGACGCCGTCATTACAGCATGGGTAATGGGAGGAAAGGGATGGGTAATTTTTTTTACAACTTTGTTTATTATTGGTGCCAGCGTTCATTATTTACATAAAACCGGCCGCGGATTCAATTTGCTATGGCAGAATACTCCACCAACATTAACGTTCTCATTCTTGAGAAGGGTTTTCTCATTCAGCTGTCTCCCTCTCTGATAATACAGATCTCCTCCGACATGCCTACTGGGTACCTCTAAATCTTCCCCCCCCCACCCCCTGGAACCCTCGCCAATAATGGCGGGTCGTAATTTTCGCTAGAGAACGTCGAAAAAATACATCTCATTATTCATAACACTGTTTATTTCTTTTCTCGAATCATTCTCAGTTTTACGGCGCTGTCCATCCGACGATCGTTAAATACTCTTAATTTGCCTATTCAGATCCAAAATTATAAAACCGTTTAATTTGCTCTCGGAATAGCCTATAGCTTTCTTTATTCCGGTTTCTCATTGAAATGCTGGTGTATTAACGACCGGCAAAGTCTATACTTTTTTCAATCATCATTCTACAATCGTAAAATGAGTCTCTGCCAGTTCAATGTCATGCTCGGCGAATTGTGTTAATCCTTTGTGAATGTTGAAGTTCATCAACTTAAAATTTCTCCAACATCTTGATAATTTTGCTTGACCTTTTTCGCCTTTCAATATCAACGATTTTTCTATATAATCTGAGGTTTGTCAATATCTCCTCGGCATTGTTCAAATTCACATTTTTACTTTCCTTGCCCTATTACCATAGGTAAGGAAAGTATTGCTTTCCAAAAAAAATTAAGGTACCCCAATTTCAAGTTTTCTATACGTTTCAAGGTCCTCTGAGTCCAAAAACATGATTTTTGGGTATTGGTCTGTGTGTGTGTATGTGTGTGTGTGTGTGTGTGTGTGTGTGTATGTGTGTGTGTGTATGTGTGTATGTCTGTGAACACGATAACTCCATTCCTAATTAACCGATTGACTTGAAATTTTAAACTCAAGGTCCTTATACCATGAGGACCCGACAATAAGAAATTCAATAAAATTCAATTCAAGATGGCGGAAAAAATGGCGGATAATTACTAAAAAACCATGTTTTTCACGTTTTTCTCGAAAATGGCTCTAACGATTTTCTTCAAATTTATACGATGGATAGCTATTTATAAGTCCTATCAACTGGCATAAGTCTCATCTCAGGGAAAATTTCAGGAGCTCCGTAATATTCTTGAGAAAAATGGCGGATAATGACTGAAAAACCATGTTTTTCACGGTTTTCTCGAAAACGGCTCCAACGATTCCCTTCAAATTTATATCATGGATAGCTATTTATAAGCACTATCAACTGGCATAAGTCTCATTTCAGGGAAAATTTCAGGAGCTCCGTAATATTTTTGAGAAAAATGGCGGATAATGACTAAAAAACCATGTTTTTCACGGTTTTCTCGAAAACGGCTCCAACGATTTCCTTCAAATTTATACCATGGATAGCTATTCATAAGCCCTATCAACTGGCATGAGTCTCATTTCTGGGAAAATTCCAGGAGCTCCGTAATATTCTTGAGAAAAATGGCGGATAATGACTAAAAAACTATGTTTTTCACGATTTTCTCAAAAACTGCTCTAACGATTTTTTTTTCAAATCTATACCCTGTATAGTTATTTATTAGCTCTATCAACTGACATGAGTCTTTTTCCTGGGGTACTAATGGGGGGTCCACCCAATCCTTGAGAAATGGACTTTGTAACCTCCTTCTCGTGCATGAGATAGGTAGGTACACGGTTTTTACTTCTTCTTCTTCCATATACCGTGGGTACGGTAGGTAGAGCAGTTTATAAAAATAACACAGTCATGGTCAAGATATTTCATCTGTAGAACAGCTGTTTTGACGAATTTCAAAAAAATCATCGAATTTCACAATATTTACATAAAGGAAAAATAACTCTGAAAACAATTGTATATACACATATACAGTAGTCTGATCGTAGTTGCAAATAATGTTGCCGTCAATCGTCATTATGTTATTCCCCTAAATTATTCTCGTTTGATAATGAGGCTTATAGTTCAATGAGCAAGGAAAGTTGTGTGAGTGTACCACACCAGATTTTTCTAGTTCTATTGATAGTTTCCCTAGATGCATATCCTTACCTCCTTTGTAAGAATTATTTTTCAAAAACTTATGACAGTCGAGACTTGAAGTAACCGAGGTGATGAACTTTCGAGCATGATAATACTTGTTGCAAATTGAGAGGCGACGCGACGTGACATGATTTTGCGACCAGCCTAACATAGTGAATGAGAGAAATCAATGTAGCCTCATTGGTCTAACACAGATCAATTTTCATTTTTTAATGTCAAATTGAATAAATAATTATCAGAGTATGAGAATAATATTCTCAATTGAGCTTGTAGACTCTTTGATTAAATATTGAGAACTTGTCTAGCAATAGATTGAGGTGTTGTTTGGATATTGCATACATGTTGGAACTGAGCTCCTCCATACTCGAACCTCACTGATTATTGTCCATTATTGTCCAGTACTAAACAATTGAAAAACGATTCATTGTTCAAAATCAGAGACTGCTGAGTAGAATTCTAAGGAAAATGAAACTCATCCACTATTGTAGCTACATTCTTGAATTGGGAAATGTATGTGAATGAGGAAATAAAAGAGACAACATCTCCTGGAGACAATTAGAGTATTACCAGTGTTTGAATATACCTGCAGTGCAAAATTGATAGGAATTATGACCATTCTGACCAGACACAAGTATTAATGAGCTAAAAATATAAATAAACTGTATGCATAATAAATAAATGAGCGACATATTATATTAAGGCTGTACAAAGGCTAAAAATAAACTTTTCCTACAGATACCCTGAAAAGTGACCATTTGTGCACTGATTGCAGGCTGCAAAGAATCACTTTTCCGCACTAGTGCGCAAAGTGAGTACTTTGCGTACTCCAGATTTGCAGCATGACAACGCAAAATAGTTAGTAGGTTATATGGAGCACCAGTGCAGCAAAATCGAAATTAAGTTGGTAACAGTGAGTGGGCTGCTATAGTGAGCAGAGGTGCAACGAAGCACAACGCGCTAATTATTAAGTAGATATTATAACCAAGGACAACGACAGCACAGTGCCACCACAGCACACACCACACAGCTGCCCCCCGCCATTCAAACACTACTACATTATTCATGCAATTTTACCCATAATTACCACTTTTCATATTCAATGGTAACTGTAGGAAAAATTAATGTGAAATACGTGCGCAAAGTTCGTTTGCTGCACTCAAGAAACCATTCCGCCCTCGCCTACGGCTCGGGCGTAAACGTTTCTTTCGATGCAGCAAACTGTCACTTTGCGCACTAGTTGCACAAATAACTATTTCCTACAGTTACGTTGAAAAGTGGCCATTGCTGCACTGATTACAGAACGCAAAGAATCACTTTTCCGCTCTAGTGCGGGAAAAATTTTCTGCACTCCAGATTGCAACATGGCAACGCAAAATACTTAGTAGGTTATATGGAGCAACAGTGCAGCAAAATCAAATTGAAGTTGGTAACAGTGACTGGGCTGCTATAGTGAGCAGAGGTGCAACGAAGCACAACGCGCTAATTATTATTCATTATATATTATAACCAAGGACAACGAGGACTTTAGGATTTTAGGATTAAGGTTTTTATCAATAATAAAATTACACAGAAAAACATTTGATGCATTTCAGGCAATTTTACCCATAATTACCCACTTTTCATATTCAATGGTAACTGTAGGAAAAACTTAATGTGAAATACGTGCGCAAAGTTCCTCTGCTGCACTCAAGAAACCATTCCGCCCTCGCCTATGGCTCGGGCGTAAACGTTTCTTTCGGTGCAGCAAACTGTCACTTTGCGCACTAGTTGCACAAATAACTATTCTACTCGTGATAGTTTCCAAAGTTTTTCGATCTGTATATCATCAAGCTATCAAAATGAAAATGTTCTCTCAGGAAAACATTTTTTTTTTCGATCATTACTTTTTGAGATATGAGCGCCTGAAGTTTGAATTTTTGGGACAGAACTTTTGAAATTCGGTAAGAGATAAATACATGAGATTTAGAGGATGGATTCTTCATCGTATTGTTTATCTAGTAATACAAAAATTTTCTGAAAATATCAATTTTTGAAAAAGTTATTCAATTTACCAAAAATAACTCAACTAGAAGTTATTTTTAGTAAATTAGATAACTATCTTTAAAATTGATATTTTCAGAAATTTTTTGTATTACTAGATCAACAATATCATGAAGAATCTATCCTTTAAATCTCATGGATTTATCTCTTACCTAATTCGAAATGTTCTGTCCCATAAAATTCAAACTTTAGGAGGTCATATCTCAAAAAGTGATGGTCGAAAAAAAATGTATTTCCGAGAATGTTCTTCCCAAAAATTCAAACTTCAGGCGCTCATATCTCAAAAAGTGATGATCGAAAAAAATGTTTTTCCGAGAAAACTTTTTCATTTTGATAGCTTGATGATATAAAAATCGAAAAACTTTGAAAACTATCACGATTAGAAAGATTATTTTTAGCCTTTGCACAGCCTTAATTTATATACTAGTAGATTACAAACTCAAACCCAATCATATTAGCTGTTGGTTAATCATCTCCCACCATGATGCGTCAACCGTCTCATTACCCACGCACAAGCCTAGAGGTCATGTGGGCATCATCCTCAGCAATCGGCTTAAAAAAATAGAATCTACACTTGTACACTTGTATATACTGTACATGAATTTACACTTTTATCCTCTTTAATATTGGAAAGATGAAATGACGGAATTGATGCGTCTAATTTTTGATGGACGGCTAATTTTCGACATTAAAAGCGACATGCTAAGTAGCATGCAATCGTCGACTGGCAGTCAGGAGGCGGTAGTCCGTGAATTAAATAAAGCGGCAATAAAAACTCTCTCGGAATTGAGTATGTGTGTGCGAGAGAGAGGGATATTGAGAGAGTGTGATGGGAGGGTGATTAAGCAGCGGCGTATGACAAAGGAAAGGGTCTCTAGACTTATTAGCATATTAGGCTGAATTAGGCGCTGCGCTGGGCCCGGGTCAATGTCAAAAGAAGTCAGCGACAATCTCAGAATGACGAACAACTGCCTTCTGAATATGCGGTACAAGCGAATTGACGATATTAGAAGACGGATGAGTTGAGAGAGAGGAAACGAGACAGTCGACCCAGGAATGAGATGAGAGAAAGGGAGAGAGTCGATTGAACACAGCATCCGTCCCACACACCGACGGCTTCCTTCCTGTCAACTACTGGATTCCGCAGACATCCATCAGCTGACCGCTCTGCAAACACCTGAATTAATTAGGTTGGTGCACTCACATACTTAGCATCTACTTCCTTTGCCAGATACCTACCATTTTGGGGTAGGTAGGCATGAGTCTAGGACCTATAGTAGGTCCACCTTATAATGGCAGTGGAGAAAGATAGGAGAGAAACGTTGCTGATCCTCTGTCTTGTCAATGCCTTCTATAGACGGTAGCTGATATAGGTTTATTGATGTAATATTCATTCTCGTTTAAAATAATCAAATATCGAGGCACCGAGCTCCTCTCTGGAGTACAAAAAGCATAAAATATTTATTACGAAAGAAGAAATTATAATATATTTATAAAACATAAAAAAGGTTCTATCTAATCACAGTGGATTGAGATTAATTCCCAGAGCAATGCAAAAGTCTCTCTCACGAAAGCATGTTAAATTTTAATCCTGATTAAGCTTAACAAGTGATTATCAGTTATCGCTGTAATGATTCAATTTTATTTATTCACACACACACATAAGATACATCAATATGAAATAAAAATTAATTACATCAATAAAAAAACATTACAGTATAAAATAAATATGAGAACACATTACAATATTAGAAGGTAATTTATACATGTTATGTGGTGAAGAAGGGTAGAGGATCAAAAGTTCCTCCAACTATGGCTATCCATGTCATAGCAGGCTTTTGATCCTTGGAATTTTTGGAAAGGATTGGGAAAGGGATGTGATAGAGCACAAGTAGGGGAAGTGAGCGCACTAATCAGAAAAGTTCTCTGTTAACTTATTATAGTTCTCAAAGGAAGAAGAAGTAGTTAATTTTGATCCAAGCATTGATATCTGTTTTTACTTTTTTTGTTATCTTGGCACAGCTAATAATTTGTTCAGGAATTTTATTAATGAAATTCTCAGATTATTCGTATATAGATGATAATTTTTATAATAATTATTCTTCACCAAGTACAACAATGGAGAAAAGATAGCATAGGCCAAAACAGTAATAACAGACAGTTATCGACTTGAACAAGAGATTGGCTTGAAATTTGGAACATAAACATAATTATTTCAAGCTTGTTTTTTTGGTCCATCAAAATTATCTCTTTAATATGTGAATATATCCTATTCTAGTGATAATAATGTGAAATATTTCTTCTATGTTTGGTTTTGAAGCATCTTAATTTAAAAATCTACTTTGTGAAAATATTTGAAGACTGAATACTTTGTGAAGTGAACAACAACAAGACTTAACCTATTTTGGACTATGTGTAGCCTTATCTAAATTTGGGAGCGGAATAGCACAAGTTTATCTTACTTTATCTCTCCCTATCATTTTAATGATGTACTTATTGTATGAATCAATCCATATCATGTGATAACTTCAAATGCTACCTTTTTTCTATGGCACAACTGAAATCATACTGGAACTTTACTGAATAAGTTCTAAAATTTTAAATAATAATTGACCGAGCGAAGTGAGGTCTAAGATTCAAGTCGACGGTTTGGCATTTCTCTTAATGTTTAAATGTTTATATGTTGCGCATTTACGGCGAAACGCAGTAATAGATTTTCATGAAATTTTATAGGTATGTTCCTTCTTTAATTGCGCGTCGACGTATATACAAGGTTTTTAAAAATTTTGCATTTTAAGGATAATATAAAAGGAAAAAGGAGCCTCCTTCATACGCCAATATTAGAGTAAAAATCAGACTATAGAATTATTCATCATAAAGTCTATAGTTTCAATCTGGTACTTGTGGATAAGAATACTGCGTGGGGTCTACTGCTCACAGAACTACTAGTCAGTATAGAACTGAAAACAGATAATCCTGATTTTCATCTAGCATGACTGTTCGATTCTACACGGCGCACCACAAGTATCGATAATTGATAAAAATTGATGAGCTTAGAAATTTGATAAGTTTTGAAACAAACTGATTAGCTTTACTGAATAAGTTCTGAATTATATAGTACTAGCCGTCAGGCTCGCTTCGCTCGCCATTTGTCTAACCTGGGGGCTCCGCCCCCTGGACCTCCGACTGGATCGACCAAGAATGAAATCAGCAGGCTCGCTTCGCTCGCCTGCATTTTTCATTTGAGCATTTTTATTATATGTTAGGACAATCCAGTCGGGGGCCAGACTAAACGGATATGGCGAGCGAAGCGAGCCTGACGGCTAGTAATGGAATATTCCTAGGATTGAAGTAGCAGTGCCCAAACAATTTTCCCGCGATAAATTCATTTAAATCTTCAACTTGGTGCCAACCTAACAAAGTCAACTCAACTTAATGCCAACCTGACAAAATTATTAATTTAGTTGCCAGTTAACAACTGTTTCGAAGAGGCACTCTATCTAGATTATAGTTCTATAGTAACATATGATATGGAAATTTCAATATTATAATTAAGAGATTGAGAAGAAGAATATACATGCTAAAAGACGAACTTTAACCCTTAAAAAAAACCCTTTGAGTTAAAATATTGCCAAAAGATTTCTTAGTGCGCCTCTAAAGGGTCAACTGAACATACCTACCATTTGAACGTTTTTGGTCCGGTAGATTTTTAGTTATGCGAGTGAGTGAGTGAGTGAGTGAGTGAGTCAGTCAGTCAGTCAGTCAGTGAGTGAGTGCCATTTCCCTTTTATATATATATATAGATACCTTCTTCTATATACGGTGTTTCAATCAGGTACTTGTGGATCAGAATTTTGCGTGAGGTCTACTGTCCACAGAACTACTAGTCAGTATAGAACAGAAAACAGATCATCCTGATTTTCATCTAGCGTGACTGTTCCATTCTACACTTCACACCACAAGTATCGATAAAAAATTTATAAGCTTTGAAATTTGATAAGTATTGAAACAAATTGATAAGCTTTACTGAATAAGTTCTGAAATTATAGAGTATAATGAGTATAAAACTGAGAACAGATCATCCCAATTTTCATCTGGAGTGACTGTTCGATTCTACACTTCACACCACAAGTATCGATAAAAAATTGATAAGCTTCAAAATTTGATAACTATTGAAACAGATTGATAAGCTCCACTAAATAAGTTCTGAAATTTTAAAGTATAATGAGTATAAAGCTAAAAAAAAACAGATCTTCCCGATTTCACCTAGCGTGACTGTTCGACTCCACTCCACAAGTATCAGTAATTGAAAAAATTGATAGGTACTTGGGAAACCCACGGGGTGACGTAGGTTATTAGCGGCATTGTCGGAGAGGTGATAAGTGGCCTGTTGAATGCCGGCGAAGCAGTACTTTGCAAGCATCAAGCACAAAGCGAGAAGGGTGAAGCACTGGTCATGTGCTTAGAGACTGCTGGAGTGAAAGGGCCTTATCTCACAGGAACAGGTGGGTCACTTTGGTATGATGGGATGAAAAAATGGGGCGATCGAATATTGAACATACTCCTACAAAATATGAGGCTGGTAGTCCAGGGTTCAACTGAACATTTCGGCGCATATGTGTGTTAGTGTTAGTGTACTACCCTAGCAAGCATCACCTCCCAGTGATCACTGTTTTACACGGCTACTTCACTTTCCACTCTCCACCACCTCCTCCTACTCTTCCTCCTCCTACTCCTCCACTCCACCCTGTGGGAGGCATTATACTGCGGGGGTGCTTTTTTCTCCGTTTTATAACTTCACCCCTTACGTTGACGCCGATGTTATTACAACTTGACTACAAGCCCTTCTTTTTTCACAGAAGGGTAGCTACATAAGAATTTATCAGTTAATAAACTCTTCACACACCATTTGTTTACGGGCGAGAACTGATGATCGAGGCTGTGAATATCCAGCCAGGACTGGTCGGACCATATTTCATTTTTTGGAGAATATTACTGCAGCTTCCAGCATCATTTTTCATATTCCGGGTCACAGCTGATCAAGTCAACTTCGTGATCGAATAAGCGTCAGGGGGTTCTGCTGGAGTTGGGGATGAACAAGGCTGTCAGCAATAATATTTCTGATTCGAGAAATTCGTAAATTATTACAATATTAGGATACTATTGTTCCAAAATTTTAGATTTATTTTTTCATTATTATTTATTGGATAGAGTAAACAATTCAATATGACAAATTATTCATAAATTGGCATCGCTTGACTTCATCAGTTTTAATACTTGAATGAGAGTTCAAACAAATAGAAGTTGTCATCATAATAATAATAATATCGAGTGACCTGGCTGGCTCAGGTCTGGTGTCAGAGTCTTTAGGTCACAACTGATCAATTTCAGGGCCTCTGACATGACCTAACGACTGCTTTTTAGGCAGCCGGGACCGACGGTTTAACGTGTCCATCCGATAATCACCATCTTCTTACAAGGATTAGGCTCTATTGGCCTGTACCGGCATCCATTTATTTCTTGATCTTCGTATGCCTCGCTTTCCTTCGGTTTTTACTCCTATGTTATAGTGAGGTCCACGTTATAATGGCAGTGGAGGAAGATAGGAGAAAAACGTTGCCAAGTCTCTCCGTTTTACCACTGAGTGTACACAGCTGTTACTCAATTCTTCCCATTGAATTTGATCTAGTGATAATTATAATTTCCTTTATAGAATAATCAATTTGATGGCAAATCAATTAAGAATATATATTTTTTCATGATTTGATTCAAAAATTTGCTTCCATAACTGAAATCAGTTTTTATTTTTAAACAAACCTGAAATTGCGGCTATTTTAAAAAGCTGTGATACACCGATCTGAATCTCAAAAAAACAGAAATTAAGTTATTTGGTAGGTATTCTATTCCAATTTCTTTCAAAAATAAGAGAAAAATGGAAATCCTATAAAAAATAAGTGATTTCAATGGAAATAATAATTCTGAAATAACCTCTGAATATTATTTATACCGGTACGAGTAGGTCTAACCTATACTTGTAGGCTAACTGAAGCATGGATGGTTACGTATCTACTTTTAAAATGTCATTTCAGGTATTTTAATTTGTGTTTCTCATACGGTAATGTCTAAAAATTATTTAAATGTTTCAAAAATACATTTTAAATCAATATTATACGACTTGTGTACTAAAGTATTTTGATAGAATAAAGAAAAAAATGGCGGCTAAGAATTCTTTGTCTACTTTTGTACAGTCACTGTCAAAAGTAAAAATGAAATATTATGGAAAACAGACAACATCTCAAAGCTAGAGAGAGATAGCGCTATCTGTTTTGTTGTATGATAGAAAAGGACAGCAACATTATTGTCAATCCTACACTGCCATTATAACGTGGACCTCACTTTAATATTGGGAGCCTATTGGATGGAATTCTGAGTAAATGAGTACACCAATTTTCTCAATATTACTTTAGAATAATCCAATAGCGGTTCTACATTCAGATCAGCTCTTATGGTATCATTTCTTACGTACTGCACTGTTCTTATGTACTCAAGTTGTACTCCAGATATTATAGAACATAGAGCATACAAATTCTCTCAATTGTAGATAGAACTTTCCAATTACCAACTATTCTCCCAATATTGTAGAACATTGAGATTCTCACTACCAACCAATACATTAGACCCGTTTCCACAAGTGAACATTTGTATGTATCGGGCACATATTGGTATGCAATCGAGCTATTTTTCTATGCTAATATTGTTTGTATGAATAGAACTAGGTGTGTCCTAGCCCAAGTTGAGTGTACCAGTTGGCAACGGCAAATGAATTGGCATTCCGATTGGCTGCAATGAGATTCAATTAATTCTGTCAGCATTCCTCATATGATTACATCAATGATTCCTATTTAACCTACACTGACAGTTGAGTTAGACAATTCAAGCTGTCAGTATCACATATGAATAACATCAATAGTTTTCGTTGGACTAACTCTGACAGAATCAGGTGATTCTCGGTTTAGTGGAAGACTTGTGCGACTAGTTGCGTATTCAAGGAGTGTGGCGCCTGGTCCAATGTTTGTATGCAAATACGTGGACTTCTGTCAATCACATGATTTAGTGAATATTAATTTGGGTAGCTCTCGTATCCTGGCATACTTAATGCAGGCAATGTAGCATACGAAAATGTGGTGACGTCACGCACAGGGCTGGGCTCAATCTATATATATAAAAGCGAAATGGCACTCACTCACTGACTGACTGACTCACTCACTCACTCACTCACTCACTCGCATAACTAAAAATCTACTGGACCAAAAACGTTCAAATTTGGTATATATGTTCAGTTGCCCTTTAGAGCGCACTAAGAAATCTTTTGGCAATATTTTAACTCTAAGGTAGTTTTAAGGGTTTAAAGTTCGTCTTTCAGCATGTATATCTTCTTCTCCCAATCTCTTAATTATAATTGAAATTTCCATATCATATGTTACTATAGAACTATAATCTAGATAGAGTACCTCTTCGAAACAGATATTAACTGGCAACTAAATTAATAATTTTGTCAGGTTGGCATTAAGTTGAGTTGACTTTGTTAGGTTGGCACACAAGTTGAAGATTTAAATGCATTTATCGCGGAAAAATAATTGATTGGCACTGCTACTTCAACCTGGGAATATTATATTACTAGTCGTCAGGCTCGCTTCGCTCGCCATATCCGTTTAGCCAGACGTTTAGTCACAACCCCCGACTGGATTGTCTTAACATATGACAAAAATGCTCAAATGAAAAATGTAGGCGAGCGAAGCGAGCTGCTGATTTCATTCTTGGACGATCCAGTCGGGGTCCAGGGGCGGAGCCCCTGGCTAGACGGATATGGCAAGCGAAGCGAGCCTGACGGCTAGTAATAGTAATAGGCCTAGACTATAGTGAGGTCCACGTTGTAATGGGAATATTTGATTGGTGTTGCTATCCTTGTTTATCATTTGACCAAAGCAGATAGCGGTGTCATTCTAGCTCTGCAACGTCGCCAGATCGTTTTTTAACAATGTAGAAGTATGATTAATAAAGATGGCATTCGTAACAGTAATTTTCTTAGTATAATGGATATTTTATAAATTATCAAAGCAAATAATGCAATCATTTATTCATTTTTCGAATGTCACAAATGATGAAAACATATTTGACCAGTGACATTGTTTCAAATTAATCTTGTGGTACAACTACTATGGCATGAGTTAATTATTCAATGATCGACTTTCAGGATTCAATTTTCAATCGGAAAATCATTGGTGAGAAATTAACTTACTTTTCAAGTTTAGTCAAATATCTGTAGCTATTCACTAGTGGTTATTAGAAGAATCATTGTATTTTATTAATTTATAACTGGAGAAGGACTGATAATAGAAACGAGGAATCATAATGTTACCATCGTTACGTGATTTATTTATGAATCGGTTCTTGATGTTATTACTTTCCTTGCCCTATTACCAAAGGTAAGGAAAGTATTGCTTTCCGAAAAAAATTAAGGTACCCCAATTTATAAATTTCTATACGTTTCAAGATCCCCTGAGTCCAAAAAAGTGGTTTTTGGGTATTGGTCTGTATGTGTGTGGTGTGTATGAGTGTATGTGTGTCTGTGTACACGATATCTCATCTCCCAAAACAGAATGACTTGAAATTGGAAATCAAGGTCCTTCCCCTATAAGGATCCGACACGAACAATTCGATCAAATGCAATTCAAGATGGCGATAATGTTGTTTAAAACAGGGTTTTTCACGATTTTCTCGAAAACGGCTCCAACGATTTTGATCAAATTTATACCTAAAAAAGTCATTGACAAGCTCTATCAACTGTCACCACTCCCATATCTGTGAAAATTCCAGGAGCTCTGCCCCATCTATGCAAATTTCGATTTTATATTCCCAATTATCCGGCTTCAGATACAATTTAAACAAAAAATTCCACGCGGAAAAAATTGAGCATGAAAATCGCTACAATTAATGATCAGTAACCTATATATAATATAGTAACCTACAGATAAGTATAAATACAGTAACCTAAAATTAATGATCACCTAAAATTGAAAATAAGCTCGAAATTCGAGAGAATGTGATGAATAATGTGATGAAAAAATTTGATTATCCAATTGCAAACTGTTGGCAAGTGTTGATTAAATCATTCACTATGAAGAGATAACAGACTTCATGTGTCTGCAGCGTTATTGTCCTGTCACCAGCTGGCTTAGATCTTCGAATAGTAGACTTTAGATGTGCATGAACACTAGCGTCAGTTGATCAATTTTCATAACGGCAAGGAAAGTTGTGTGAATGCGCCACACCAGATTTTTTTATTCTTTTTTGGGAGAGGGATATTAAAGGATTTTTTTTTTTGTTTTTCCTTTTTCAGTATCATTTTGATGATAAGAAATAAATAATGACAAATGGACAAATAAATATATAACCATTCTAGTGATGCTTAATCCGATTGAAAAGGACCAACATTTTTCAAACTTCAAAAATGATAGTAGAAGATGACTCTCGACCAATGAAAACGGTTGAAGGCGGTCCTACTAGTAGCCAAACGCCTTCTGATTGGCTGGCATTGCCACCACTCCTTCTCCGTTACAACGCTTCCTATTGGTCCTCGCATTCACAGTTCCCCACTATTTCCAACTCTAGTTCCTCATGTTGCCATAGATCGCAGCACTTCAAGGGTGAGACCAAAGTTTGAAACGTGCTTGAAATACATCGTATTGAGAGGTTGAGATTATTTGAGAAAACACAAACTGGGATTGAATAAAGTGGATTGATCCATGTGATTGATTGACCTGAGGAGTTAAATAAGATGTAACTGGTAGTTCTGTGAACACCAGAACTCACGCAGTATTCTCATCCACAAGTACCTGATTGAAACTATAGACCTTATGGAAATAAATTGTATGTGAAGCCTGATAATTGGGGATCCAAAATCGAACTTTGCATTGATGGGGCAGAGCTCCTGGAATTTTCACAGATATGGGACTTGTGGCAGTTGATAGAGCTTATCAATGATTTTTTTAGGTATAAATTTGATCAAAATCGTTGGAGCCGTTTTTGAGAAAATCGCGAAAAACCCTGTTTTTGACAACATTTTCGCCTTTTTAGCCGACATCTTGAATTGCATTCGATCGAAATTGTTCGTGTCGGATCCTTAAAGGGGAAGGACCTTAAGTTCCAAATTTCAAGCCATTCCATTAATTGGGAGATGAGATATCGTGTACACAGACGCACATACACTCATACACACACGCACACACACATACAGACCAAATACCCAAAAACCAGTTTTTTGGACTCAGGGGACCTTGAAACGTATAGAAATTTAGAAATTTGGGTACCTTTTTTTCGGAAAGCAATACTTTCCTTACCTATGGTAATAGGGCAAGGAAAGTAAAAATATATGGCCTGACCGTTCAGTTTGTACCCTCATAGAGGTTGTATCCTCTACCTTTCTCAATAACCCATAATGTTCATGTCTTTCTCCCCATTTCATGTCAAAATGTCATCTGATCTGTCGTCTTTTTTTCGCTAGGGCTTCTCTTCAATATAAATAAAAATATAAATCTACTTGGATTTATATTTTCGTTTATGTCATGTAATCTTCCTATTTGCAAAGTGAAAAATTCTTTCGTGAAATAACGGTGATCATTTGGTTTATGTACACTCATATCTGCATATCAATTTGACAATTTCCTGGTCACTATTTCATGCACAATGCACACAATTTTATACAGTATATCGTCCTAGAGAGAGCATATTATAATACGTTGCTCCTCTGATATTCATGACGACGTTACGCCTATCCACGTCATGGTAAGTCACATTCATAACTATCCTACTATTTCATGCAATGTTTACCATAATTATGAATGAGAGATAATCTCCTTTCAGTTTGCATTTCCTTCCTTTCTGGTCTGGGCAGTGTTGTTAGTTCGGGACATTGAGCTTGAAACAATAGTAGTAAGAGGCGAGTGGCCTCACTAATTGCCATTTACTTTAAATTACCATGGCTTTGGATCCACCTTAATTTGCTTATGAATTTCATTAGTGAACTGCTAAATTTTGGTAAATATTTGAATTTTTCATTCATAGCTCGGATGTAGAACTCGGAGGTCATCATGAAGCTTGGACTGGTATAGTGAGGTCCACATTATAATGGCAGTGTACGATTGACAATAATGTTGCTGTCCTTTTCTATCATACAACAAAACAGATAGCACTATCTCTCTTTCGCTTTGCAATGTTGTCTATTTGCCAGAATATTTTTATATTCACTTTTGACAGTGACTGTACAAAACTGACCAAACAATTATCAGCCGCCATTTTTTTCTTCATTTCATCAAAATACTTGAGTACACTAGTCGTATAATTTATTTAAAATATATTTTTGAAACAATGAGATAATTTTTAAACATTACCGTATGAGAAACACAAATTAAAATACCTGGAATGCCATTTTAAAAGTTGATAACTACTAACCATCCTGGACTTCATCCATGCTTCAGTTAGCCTATCCGTATAGGTTAGACCTACTCTTACCGGTATAAATAATATTGAAAAGTTTTTTCAGAATTAATCCATTGAAATTACTTATTTTTGAATAGGATTTATATTTTTCTATTATTTTTGGAACAAATTGGAATAGAATACCTACCAAATAACTTAATTTCTGTTGTTTTGAAATTCAGATTGTTGTATCACAGCTTTTTAAATTAGCCGCCATTTCAGGTTTGTATAAAAATAAGAATCTGATCTCAGGTATGAAAGCAAATATTTCAATCAAATTATGGAAAAATATATTTTCTTAATCAATTTGACATTAAATTAAGTGTCGTCCCAGAATGTGAGTGTGAGCGCTGTAATCAGGTCTGGCCGCCGTCGATACGCCAACACAATCAACCCATCAGAGAACATTCTGTGTTGTCGTGTTGGCGAAAAATCGTTGTTTTGAAATTAACAAAATAAACTTCCATAATGCTCATTTCCTACAAACTTCATTTCTCACTTTTCATGATTTTAGAAACCAATTTCTTTTCAATAATATTTGTTGCAATTTGATCATCGGATTGGAAAAGAAAAATGTAAAAAAAATTTCTATCAATAACTCCAAGCTCTAAAGGTGCGTACAGATATACGCGCCGCGAACATGAACAATTCACTTTTAATCAGCTGTCTATATCTGTATTTTTACAGAAACGGTAAGATACAGATATAAAAAGCTTGGCATCAGCTGATTAAAAAGAATTGCTCATGTTCGCGGCGCGTGAATCTGTACGCACCTTCAACTAGAATCATGGAAAGCTTATGCAAAGACAAAGTTAGTAGACAAATTATTATTACTGTCTACTAACGTTGATGGAAAGATACATTTTCAAGATGATCGATGTTTTTGAACGGGTAGTATTATAGTCCACTAGACAGCTGATTTATGATGAATAATTCTTAAGTCTGATTTTTACGGTAATATCGGCGTATGAAGGAGGCTCCTTTATCCTTTTATATTATCCTTGAAATACAACATTTTCAAAATCCTTGTAGATACGTCGACGCGCAATTTAAAAAGGAACATACCTGTCAAGTTTCATGAAAATCTATTACCGCGTTTCGTCGTAAATGCGCAACATATAAACATGTAAACATTTAAACATATGAACATTTAAACATATGAACATTCGAACATATAAACATTTAAACATAAAAAGAAATGCCACAGCCTACTATGGATAGGCTTACTATCTGAAGTAAGCCATGGAAATGCCAAACCGTCGACTTGAATCTTAGACCTCACTTCGCACGGTCAATAAGAAGTGAGAAGTAAATCTCAAGCTCGATAGTACACAGGCCTGTTGACTTTTAACCGTGATTAAATGTCACAATAACCAATCAGAGATACCTTCTTTTCAGAAGAGTCTCCTTGATTGGTTCTTGTGTCATTTAATCAAGATTAAAATTCAAAAGGCTTCTGTGCAACAGGGCATTTGAGAAGCTAACACTTCATGTCATACAATACAAATCAAGCTTGTATATTCTAGTAACGAATATATAAGTAGGTTGTGATTAGTATGATCAGTTTCAATTTCAACTGAAATGTGAAAAATCCGGTGTGGTGCACTCACACAGCTTTCCTTGACGTTATGAAAATTTATCAACTGACGATAGTGTTCACGCGCATCTCAAGTCTACTATTCAAAGATCTGAGCCAGCTAGTGACAGGACAATGACGCTGGAGACACACGAGGTCTGCTATCTCTTTATAGTGAATGATTTAATAGAATCAACAGTTGCCAACAGTTTGCAATTGGCAAATCACATTTTCTCGAATTTCAAGCTTATTTCCAATTGTAGGTGGAAATGTTACTGAATATTAATTGTAGAGATTTTTAGGCTCAATCTTTTCCACTTGTTTTTTTTTTTGTTAAAAATGTATCTGAAGCCTGATAATTGGGAATCTGAAACCAAACTTTGCATAGATGATGCATAGGTGGTGACAGTTGATAGAGCTTATCAATGACTATTCTAGGTATGAATTTGATCAAAATCGTTGGAGCCGTTTTCGAGAGAATCGCGGAAAACCCTGTTTTTGACAACATTTTCGATATTTTAGCCGCCATCTTGAATTGCATTTGATCGAAATTGTTCGTGACGGATCCTTTTAGTGTAAGGACCTTAAGTTACAAATTTCATGTCATTCCGTTAATTGGGATATGAGATATCGTGTACACAGACGCACATACACACACACACACACCACACACCACACACACACACACACACACACAACACACACACACACACACACACAACACACACACACACACACACCACACACACACACACACACAACACACACACACACACACACACACACACACACACACACACCACACACACACACACACACACACACACACATATATATATAGACCAATACCCAAAAAACACTTTTTCGGACTCAGGGGACCTTGAAATGTATAGAAATTTTGAAATTGTGGTACCTTAATTTTTTTCGGAAAGCAATACTTTCCTTACCTATGGTAATAGGACAAGGAAAGTCAAATTTAATCAAGAAATGATTGACTCAGCTTGTTATCTAGTAACAAAGGTTGAATAAGAAGGTTGTGATCAGTATGATCGGTTTCAAATTCAACTAAAATGTAAAATTATTTCAACTGTGATAATCTGTTTCTATATTGCAGTAGGCATGTAGGCATTTCTCACTCAGGTTCAATACACCTTTGGACATGCTTAGCTTTGCATAATATATTGCGGAGCCAGTAACATAAGCATTCATTTGCATGGATGCCTTCACACGGAACGGAAGTAGAACGTAGTAAAATTGTCCCAAGCTAGTGAATCACTAAAATATTGGCCAGCATTAGTCTTACCTGGTTTAAAATGTGAATATGGAAATCATTGTAGAGATCTGAAGAGTTCACAAATTATTCATTGATTGAAAAATCAATATATAAATATAAATAAAGTAGTTTTCTTCTATTTGCATCTCTAATACTGCACAACAATGTCTTAAATTTTTTTCGGCAAGTGGTGTAGAATTTTCTAGCATAAGGAACCAGACCTCGGTAGCTTTCACAAGCCACTGGTATTGTGGATTCTTTTTTGTAGTGTAAAGGTGCGTACAGATATACGCGCCGCGAACATGGGCAATTTACTTTTAATCAGCTGATGCCATGCTTTTATATCTGTATCTTACAGTTTCTGTAAAAATACAGATATGGTCAGCTGATTAAAAGTGAATTGTTCATGTCCGCGGCGCGTATATCTGTACGCACCTATATAAACACAAGAGTAAACAGTGGGCCTATCTTTTTGATTGGAAACTTCAGGATAAAAACATAGAAGTAACATGGAAACTACTTTATTTCAAACTGAGGTTTGTATCACTGTTCTATTAAGAACTAGTGTTGGATAATCTAAGAACATGTTGAATCCTATCGAGCAATTTCTGTATATTTGAATATATTTTTATATTTATTTATGTCCAAATTATCTCCAAAACGGCTCTAACAATTTTCACGAAATTTGGAACATAGTAGGTTTATGATATAAAAATTCGATTGCACTAGATCTCATCCTTGGGAAAACTTGCTAATGGACATGAAAAGGATAATTCATCCTTGGCTGAATCAGCTGTGGATGGTAAAAAAGTGAGTGAGCGAGTGAGTATGTGAAAAATCAAAATATCGCATCCCCGAAATTCATAAGAGGATGTATAGCCAGCTGTGAAACACGATCATTTTAGAGAATTGTGTTCTGTTTATCAATAAATAAAAATAACTCAGTTGATGCAATAGTTATCCTATTATATTAAGCGAGCAAATACTGTATATTTGTATATATCTGGTTATTTATGTCCAACGGATCTCGAAAACGGCTCTAACGATTTTCATGAAATTTGGAACATAGTAGGTTTATGATACAGTACAAAAATTCGATTGCACCAGGTCTCATCCTTGTGAAAACTCGCTGTGGCACATGAAAAGGATAGTTATATTATTCATCCTTGGAAAAACAGATGACAAATTCGTCGTCTGTTGGTAACAGAAGATGCGTATGCCTGTGTGGGAGATCAGCTGTGTAATCGATCAACTTACCGTATCTCGCGAGAAATCTAGAAGAATATTAATAGACTCGATCAAAATAATTTGGTTTGTTGACATGACATGGTATATCATATATTCAAAGTTAATCATTATTTCACAGTTTTAAGTGATTAGTGAGTGATATTTTGTTATTCAATTTGGTTTGTGAACAATCTAAATTAGAACTTTTCTGTTTTCAAATATTTGGACTGAAAATTGGACCTGAATTCAAGTGTATGGAACATAACCAACTTTTTGGACCATTTACGGTGTATGAATCAAAATTCGGGGAAGAAACAGTTTAGGGCTGTGCCTGTTAGTCCTTCCCCAATCATTTTGAAGAATTGTGTTCTGTTTATCGATAAATAAATGACGGTCGAAGCTCGGTGCCTCGATATTGACTAGTGATATGATTTCAATGAATATTGTTGGAAACTTTCAAACTCAAATTATTATAATTTTGAAGAATTCAAAGATAATATTATGAAAAATCTGGTGTGGTACACTCACACAACTTTCCTTGCTCATTGAACTATTTAAAATTTTACATCTATTTTCGTTTAAAAACCTTTCCCCTTATTTTGATCAAATATTTCTCTTGTAAAAAAACATCCACGGAACAAAGTGCCCTTTTTATAACCCTACCTTAAAATTTCCAATATAGTTCGCTAAATAAACCTAAGCCTCAATATCAAACGAGAATAATTTAGGAGAAAAACATAATGAAGATTGACGGCAATATATTTGCAACTACGATCAGACTACTGTATATGTGTATATACAATTGTTTTCAGAGTACTTTTTCCTTTATGTAAATATTGTGAAATTCGATGTTTTTTTTTAAATTCGTCAAAACAGCTGTTCTACAGATGAAATATCTTGACTATGACTGTGTTCTTTTTATAAAACTGCTCTACTACCCACGGTATATGGAAGAAGAAAAAGTAAAAACCGTGTTCCTACCTACCTCATGCACGAGAAGGAGGTTACAAAGTCCATTTCTCAAGGATTGGGTGGACCCCCCATTAGTACCCCAGGAAAAAGACTCATGTCAGTTGATAGAGCTAATAAATAACTATACAGGGTATGGATTTGAAAAAAATGTTAGAGCCGTTTTTGAGAAAATCGTGAAAAACATGTTTTTTTAGTAACTGTCATTTTTCTCAAGAATATTACGGAGCTCCTGCAATTTTCACAGAAATGAGACTCATGTCAGTTGATAGGGCTTATAAATAGCTATCCATGGTATAAATTTGAAGAAAATCGTTAAAGCCGTTTTCGAGAAAACCGTGAAAAACATGGCTTTTTAGTCATCCGCCATTTTTCTCAAGAATATTACGGAGCTCCTGAAATTTTCCCAGAAATGAGACTCATGCCAGTTGATAGGGCTTATGAATAGTTATCTATGGTATAAATTTGAAGAAAATCGTTGGAGCCGTTTTCGAGAAAACCGTGAAAAACATGATTTTTTAGTCATTATCCGCCATTTTTCTCAATAATATTACGGAGCTCCTGAAATTTTCCCTGAAATGAGACTCATTTCAGTTGATAGGGCTTATAAATAGCTATCCATGGTATAAATTTGAAGAAAATCGTTAGAGCCATTTTCGAGAAAAACGTGAAAAACATGGTTTTTAGTAATTATCCGCCATTTTTTCCGCCATCTTGAATTGAATTCTATTGAATTTCTTATTGTCGGGTCCTCATGGTATAAGGACCTTAAGTTTAAAATTTCAAGTCAATCGGTTAATTAGGAATGGAGTTATCGTGTTCACAGACATACACACATACACACACACACACACACACACACACACACACACACACACACACACACATACACACACACACAGACCAATACCCAAAAATCATGTTTTTGGACTCAGGGGACCTTGAAACGTATAGAAAACTTGAAATTGGGGTACCTTAATTTTTTTTGGAAAGCAATACTTTCCTTACCTATGGTAGTAGGGCAAGGAAAGTAAAAAACAGATACTCAATAATTTATCAGAAAAATTTCAATGTTACCTCTGTTTGTATTTTATAAGAGTTCAAGGTCTTGCATTTGTGTTGGGGAACGAAATATCATTTTAATCTAATTGATTCTAGTTTTTTTTTTTAGTGCAAGAGTGTGAACTTTCACAATATTCTTGTAAGGAACGATACAGATACAGTTTTGTTAGGAATGGAACACATTATGGTACATTCAAACAGTATTTTCTATTTTCTTGTTGTGAGATTGACAATGGTGTAATAACCGAAACCGGTCTTTCTAAGAAAGTATCAATAAATCTGTGGTTTTTTGACAATTTCTTAGTCTTTTTCATTTAGTATTTTCTATTTCAACTTTCTCGAAACAAACGTTTCATGCGATACTAATCAATGGAAAAAGAAATCAAGAGATACAGTTACAGTTTGTTGAGAAGGGAACACATTCTATGTTTTTAAACAGTATTTTCTATTTCAACTTTCTAGAAATAAACGTTTCATGCGATACTAATCAATGGAAAAAGAAATCAAGAGATACAGTTACAGTTCTTTGAGAAGGGAACAAATTCTATGTTTTTAAACAGTATTTTCTATTTCAACTTTCTAGAAACAAACGTTTCATGCGATACTAATTAATGGAAAAAGAACTCAACATCGTGAATTCAAAATATTCACAAAGCCTGGCCACTCTACGATTGAGCGTTCCTCGTTTTTGGCCGAGTTGAATGAATGAAAGGAATCTTTGAAGCTACCCCGCCATCCACCCCCCGCACAATCATCAATCCCCTCGTGCTTTTCTTTCGGCCTAACTCCCCCACCCCCTCCGCCTGAAACATTTGGCCTTCAGGCGTAGAATCGCTCTTTTTTAGTAACAACACGATCATAATGGAGAGTGCAGGTAGAATGGAATAGCCAAGCCCTGAAAAATATTCTAAAAAACACCCCAAACGGTTTTTTGTGCACTTGTATGGCATTCGAAAGGAGAAAACTGCAAGATTGTTGGCGACTCCATCCCCTTCCCCCACAATTTCCCCTCCTCTTCATCGTCTCTATCCTTTTTTATCTGTTCCTCCTTGTCGTCATTTGGCGTCTGAAATCTACTGACGTCTACAATTCAGGTAGAGATAACCTATTCCTGGGTTTGGCATCAGCTACACTCCCAGGGCAAACATTTCAGACTCCAAATGCAGATGAAAGGCACATCTACTCTCTCCCTCAGTTCCAACGTCTACCTATCTACTATCTCCGTCGGCTTCAACATCTGCCTCCTGAATTTGTTACACTATAACAACAGAACAGTTGGCCCCATTTCCATGTTTATACAGATACTGTATTGCCAAAGTGATCCCCTGAGCTACCATAGAACATCTCTCACAGAATTCCAACCTATAATTCATCAACTAAATTATAGTGATAACACCGGAAAATAATAGTGAAACTTATATTTTCCTCTCTATATGAACAAGGATGCGATCTATTAGCCCTACATTACTTGCCAATTCATCTGATATTCTCTTATTTTGCTTCATAATATCGCAATAATTATTGACTCACCTTGATTTATTGTTCAGAAAATCAGCAATTTCCTTGAACTTTTCCCATTAAATTCGAATTTTTAAAGATAATTCACCTAAAAACCTTTTCTCTATGTAGGCTACATAACATATATCTCAAGTTTTATAATAAAGCTATCCATCCTGCAGTGAAATGTTCTCAGATCTAAGGATAAACTATAATAGTCTTCTTATTATATTATTATAAGATGTATCACTATTATAATATAATATAATTATTGTATTAATCCTCATGTTATGATGTCTTAAGTTTAATTTTACATAATTGTACGTTGTGCTGCATGCATTTTGTGCCCTTTTTAAATATTACAATCATGTATAATTTGACGAAATAAACTCAATTCAATTCAAATCCATAAATGAAACAATGATCAATAGACCTACTCAGAATTCAACCACTTCTCATCATATTCATTAAGAAACAGAGCTTCACCAACCAGATTCAATTCATTGATTATTGATTCATAAAATAATAAGTACATCGTAAAAGCTTTTACGATGTACTTATTATTTTATGAATCAATAATCAATCAATTGAATCTGGTTGGTGAACCTCTGATTCTTGATGAATATAATAAGAAGTGGTTGAATTCTGAGTAGGTCTATTGATCATTGTCTCATTTATGGATTTGAATTGAATTGAGTTTATTTCGTCAAATTATACATGATTGTAATATTTAAAAAGGGCACAAAATGCATGCAGCACAACGTACAATTATGTAAAATTAAACTTGAGACGTCATAACATGAGGAGTAATACAATAATTATATTATAATTTTGATAAATTAATAAAATGTCCAAAAAATAGGTTATGGCTACTGTAAAACGTTCAAGTTCAATTTTCGTCCAAAAATATATATAAGCTAAAAATTTTGAATTTAGTTCATCAATATTACATAAATTCGTTGCATACAACTTGAAACTTGAATATTAAAACAATTATGAGGCTCAATTGAATAGGTTTTCATCCCAATCAAAATTGAACAAGGCTAATCAAACAACTCCACAGAT
This sequence comes from Nilaparvata lugens, assembly GCF_014356525.2. NCBI lineage: Eukaryota > Metazoa > Arthropoda > Insecta > Hemiptera > Delphacidae > Nilaparvata > Nilaparvata lugens. The sequence continues at coordinate 72,653,210 of NC_052508.1, read as the reverse complement.
GTCAAGTCATGACTGCTCAAGAACTGTATGATATTCCTGATTTGAGTTCATTGAATAATCTATAATTATTACAATTCCCTTCATTAAAACAAGGAAAGGTCACACAAAAATTCGCAATGAATCAATCATTTACAACAAAGCCCTTAGTTACTAGAAGTCATCAATTATTAAACGAAAATCCAAGGCTGTGCAAAAACTAGAAATAAACTCTCTACTGGTCATATTTTTCAAAGTTTTCCGATTTGTATACTATCAAGCTATCAAAATGAAATAGTTTTCTCAGGAAAACTTGTTTTTTCGATCATTACTTTTTGAGATATGAGCGCCAAAAGTTTAAATTTTTGGTACAGAACATTTCAAATTCATAAAATTTGGAGGGATGCATTGTTTACGGTATTGTAGATTGAATAAAACAAAAATATACTAAAAACTTCAGTTTTTGAAAAAGATATTCAATGGATATTTTTAAAAAATTATTGTTTTATTCAATCAACAATACCATGAAGAATTCATCCTCTAAATTTCATGGATTTATCTCTTACCGAATTTGAAATGTTCTGTCCAAAAATCTAAACTTTAGGCGCTCATGTCTTAACAAGTAATGATCGAAAAAAGTATTCCTGAGAAAACTCTTTTCATTTTGATAGCTTGATAGTATACAAATCGAAAAACACCAAATGTAAGTTTACTTTTAGCCCTTGCACTCTGAAGTTTCGTTTAATAATAATATTCATTTATCGATCAGCATTTGAATGAATGCAACTTCTCATCAATTTCCATCTATAGAGTTTATTGTTTGACATTTTTTATCAGGTTCCAAGCACTTTGTATAGCTCAACATTTCCTGTTCTTACTGAAATATAATCTCCTCTCTCCCTCAGTTTCAACATCTACCCATCTACTATCTCCGTCGCCTTCAACATCTGCCTTCTGAATTTGTTATAGAATCTAATGAGCTTGATTATATTCAACATTCTGATTCAAATCAATACAATACAATGTGATAATTGATTGTCAACAATTAATACTAGTGACATTATTATTCCCGGGAGATATACCCTTGCATGCCCTAGCCTTTCTTGTTCAACCGGTTTCGTCAAGAATCTATGAAACTTGGCTTTTCAAGACTTGACAATTCTCTTTTAGATGTGAATTATAGGTAATTATTATTACAATGATACAATCATTATAGTACCAACACAGTGCTATGGTAAATGAGTTGGTTCACAATGTTAATTCTTAGACACGTACAGGTAATGTAATATTCGATTTACCTTGTTCTACATTCAATTGACAGGAGGAATCTGACAGGGAAATCAACAATTGACAATAAGCTACTCAGGAGACCAGTTCTTCGTGTAAGTTGCCTTGTATGATCAGATTATCAATGCTTAATTAATTATAATGGCATTTTAATTCCGATTCAATGATAAATTCCTTGAATGTTTTTCCATTAATAGTAATAAGTTTAGATTATGTTGACAGATCATTATCTTTGAAAGTCTAGTAGATTCCAGATAACAATGATACGTCATTCTTCCTTTCTGAGTAAGTTGTTTGCAGTATGAATAGATTCTGACTTAGGAAGGTTCATAGATGAATAAGTCCGTAAAATATGATAATAGTAATAAATCATTGACCAAAAGTAGTGAGGTCTATGTTTCAACTCATATTTTCTTTTGTCTGTCTGTATGTAACGCGATTACGGCCAAACGCGTTGATAGAATTCGATGAGATTTTTCAGGAATATTCCTTTTTCAACCGCGCGTCGATGTATACACAAGGTTTTTGAAATTTTGCATTTTAAGGATAATATGGAAAGAAAAGGGATTCTTCCATACCCTGATATCACTATACAGTATATATCATCTACTATGAAGATAGGATTAATCAGACTGTAGGATTATTAATAATCAGCTGAAAAGTAGATTATTCATTGTATGCATTACACAGATGTCTGACCGTGTCTATTTCTATAAGGTAGGGTTTCAATATTTTTTATGATGCATGCCCATCAGTATCAATATTCTCACATTTGAAAAACAAATTTAATAGAGGTGATTGAAAATAAAATGAAAAATGATTAAATGAACTAAATAATGCTAAAGAGATTATAATATTCTTGATTGAAAAAAAAATTAAATAGTTGAGAAATATTTTTATCAGATGGAAAGATTATCACGGAACTGGATAAATTATCATACAAATTCAAACGTGAACTGAGTTTATTATCATAAGTGAGTTTTTGATCTTGGAGAAAACAAGTAACAGTTTTGAAGAGTAAATTATGATTCAACTGTGAATTAAAGTCTAATTCAACTGACTTTTTGTGTAATTGAGAAGTTGATATTGTGGTAATTATTCATATTGAATGAAAAAGACTAAGAAATTGTCAAAAACCACAGATTTATTGATACTTAGAAAGACCGGTTTCGGTTATTACACCATTGTCAATCTCTGATAAACTCATGAGAGGATGAGAGAATTACAGAGGTTTATCAGAGATTGACAATGGTGTAATAACCGAAACCGGTGTAAATCTATGATGAAACCTATGTAAATCTTAAATATTGTATATATCTTAAATATATTCTATGTAAATATTAAACCTATGTAAATCTCTGATGAGTTTATCAGAGATTGACAATGGTGTAATAACCGAAACCGGTCTTTCTAAGTATCAATAAATCTGTGGTTTTTGACATCAAATACTTGTGGATGAGAAAACTGCGTGAGGTCTACTGTTCACAGAACTACAAGTGAATGAGAAAATAGTGATTTTTCATGCTGAATGAATTGCAGTAGTATTGAAAATATCCCGAGCAAAAATATGGAATTTTTAAGTGTGAGAGTTTTGAATAATTCAAGTATAAGAAAGTGAGGCTTTTCTAAACATTCTGTAGAATAACAAACTAAATCTTCAATTCTCAGGGAACTAGAATGCTAGACGTTGTCCTTCTCATCCCATTAGTGAACAAGATTTACAATATAACCCCTATGTTCCACATGCGAAAAATAATGTAGGGTTTGTCAAAAACAAGGAATAAATGTTTCCATTACGATTATAATTTAATTTGTATTCCAGTTCCATTGAATGAAACCAGTAACCAGTAACTATACGTTTGGGCTAGAGATGCGACCACAATATTATTGGAAATACTCTATCAGATGTAGAAACCCCTTTTCGATTGAAATAAAAAATCAACCCCCTAGCAAAAAACAGAGGTGGGGAAGGAGATTATATTATTGAGAGTGTCACATCCCAACCAGTCTGAGCGAGTAGGCAAATTATCGCATCCCCGAAAATCATAAGCTGGCGTATAGCCAAACTGTGTAACACAAAGATGCTCTGAGATGCAAGCTTTCCGTTATTTTATTTCATGTTTTATTGATTGATACAATAAGTACATCATCAAAATGATAGGGAGAGGAAAAATAAGGGAACCTTGTGTTATTCCTCTCCCAAATTTAGATATGGTATCTTATACTATTAAACGAGCAACTTCTGTTTACATGTTTGGATGTTAAGATGTTTGTATTCCACCGGATCTCGAAGACGGCTCTAACGATTCTCACGAAATTGAGAACATAGTAGGTTTAAAATATAAAGATTCGATTGTACTAGGACTCATCCCTGAGAAATTTCAAAGCTTATCAATTTTTTATCGATACTTGTGGTGTGAAGTGTAGAATCGAACAGTCACGCTAGATGAAAATAAGGATGATCTGTTTTCAGTTTTATCCTATACTATTAAACGAGCAACTTCTGTTTATATGTTTAGATGTTCAGATGTTTGTATTTCAACGGATCTCGGAAACGATTCTCACGAAATTCAGAACATAGTAGGTTTATAATATAAAAATTCGATTGCACTAGGTCTCATCTCTGAGAAAACTCGCTGAAGGACATTTGAATGATAATTATTATTCATCCTTGGAAAAACATCTGATAATAATTATTTCGTCATCTGTTGGTGATGGAAGTGAGTGAGCGAGTTCATGTGTGTGGGACTGTGTCAAATTATAACTCAGCTGTTGAACTTTTGTAATCATTCAATCAGGTACTTAGTGCCGTTTGCAAAAAAGCCGGGTTATTTTCAATCTTGATTAATTCCAGTAGATCCATCTTTTTGGAATGGTCTTCACTGATTTGGTAAATGTGAAGTTAATCAGGATTAAAATTTAACCGGCTTTTGTGCAACTGGGCCTTTGTGGAGGAAATTGTTGCATTCCTCTGGGAATTAATCTCAATTTACTGTGATTAGATAGAACATTTCTTTATGGATGTTATTATAATTTCTTCTTTCGTAATAAATTTTTATGCTTTTGTACTCCAGAGCGAAGCTCGGTCCCCGATATTTCACTATTATAATCAATGCATTTTTATCAATACCTTTAATAACTTATTGTCATTCAAAAGCGAAACCCTACCTCCCTAGCCTACCTCTCACTTTTCAAACCTTCATTAACATTCAGGTTATGTTCATACTTATACAGTTTGGCTATACGTCAGCATGTGATTTTCGGGGATGTGATATTTTGCCTGTGCGAGGGAGTTGAACAGCTGGACTATGAGCAGGCCACGCGACCTGAAAAAAGATGCTAAAAAAACAGTCACTGGTTTTGGTTTTGCTTGGTTCCTTTGCCATATCAATCTGGAAGGGGTTATACTATTCTTTTTTTTTAATTTTTCAATGATTGTTAGAGGGATGGACGTTCACTGCAGCTTTGGAGTTTTCTATCACATTTATTACATCATAGGAGTTGATTGATTGATACAATAAGTACATCATCAAAATCGGTTACACATAGTCCGAAATAGATTAAAGCTGGGTTTACACCAAAGTTATTTACAAAATGTTAATAACTTAATCCTTATAGATTCTATCAGATTGAAAGGAGCTTAACAAAACATATGTTCACCATGTGTATGATAAGTTATGTTCAATCTAATAGAATCCATAAGGATTAAGTTATTAACATTTTGTTAATAACTTTGCTGTAAACGCAGCTTAAATCTTGTAGTTGTTCACTTCACAAAATGTTCAGTCCTTAATTATTTTCACAACGTAGATTTTCAAATTTAGATGCTTCAAAACCAAACATAGAAAAAATCGTGCACATTATCATATTATTGTCTTTAATTTTATTTCAATTTCCTTCATGCGAAGTGTTTCCTATTTCTAGTATATTCTACTGATGAGTTTGTAGATCATAATTTATACTTATCCTCAAGTATTGAATATACAAGAAACTGAGCTAGATCTCCACTAGTAATTATAAACTTACCTATTAACTAGAACTAGTACCAGAGAGACGTCCTTATAGATTCTATTAGATTGAACGGAACTTGACAAACACATATGCACATAATGTAAGGTAGTGTTATGTAATGTTATGTTCAATCTAATAGAATCTATACGGACGGAAAAATGAACATTTTGTTGACAACTTTAGTGTAAACGCAGCTCTATAGAATGCAAATATTATCACTGGTTATTTAGTAGTGCTAAGCCCTACCCGAATAATTATTGAGTATTTATTTATTTATTTATTAGATAGAGCGAACAATACAATAGTCGGAAAAGAAAAAACAGGCTATTGCCCAAAACTTCTTCAATTTCCTTATTTTGTCACAAATCGTCCAAATATTATGTAGGTTATGTTCACTTCAATTTCAACACCAAATCTTCAATCTGAAACTATGAATCAGAATAAAACAAAGAATTTCAAATTTAGATAAATTATTATCATTATGATGGAAGTTAATGGCAACAATTAGAAGGATTAGTAGTATTCATTCAATCACTCCATTTTCCATACGCAGCCATATAATTTCAAGTCATGGCATACAATTTATAGCATCAATTAATGATACAGTTGCCCCTAAGCCAAAAAGTGAAAAGATTAATCTGAATATTATTGCCTAGAAAGGCAATAAGTGTAAGAGAGAGGCAACGATGAAGCCAATGAGTGTAAGAGAGAGGCAACGATGGACAGAAATAGATAATAATGCAAAAGATATCGCTCTATATACACGTCTTTGCTAGACAATAGGATTTCTAAACAAACCCACTGTGAGGAGAGACTAGTAATGTTAATAAATTAGTAAATAGGATGTATATACTGTTGAGTTACTACTGAAGATCACGCGCTCATTACAGTTCAATATGTGTTATGCATGTGTGTGGGTGATGCCTGTTCATGTGTGTGTGCATGTCTGCCGAGAAGGAAGCTCCGTTTCGACTTAAATTTAATACTAAATAATGTATCAGGATAACAATATGTAGTAAATTATCCTCGACGATCGTTATTCCATTGTAATTAGTAATTGAGTTGAACTCGTTCGCTGTCTTTGTGCCGGTTGCACAACAGCCGGTCAAATTTTAACCGTGATTAATTTAATGAGAGCCAATCAGAGAGCCGCCTTTTCAAAAGCGCCTCTTCTGATTGGTTCTCGTGAATTGAATCACGGTTAAAATTTAACCGGCTGTTGTGCGACCGGGCCTTTGACTTTAAAAGTTCACCCTCACTCTTCCAACGCTTTTGAGTTAATTAATTTTGTGATCAGTTGGAATAATGAATTTTATGGGTCATTATGCTCGTCTATTAGTCTCATAGGAGCTGAATCCATACGAAAAATTGGTCTTTTTACTTTCCTTGCCCTATTACCATAGGTAAGGAAAGTATTGCTCTCCGAAAAAAATTAAGGTACCCCAATTTCTTAATTTCTATACGTTTCAAGGTCCCCTGACTCCGAAAAAGTGGTTATTGGTCTGTATGTGTGTGTGTGTGTGTATGAGTGTATGTACGTCTGTGTACACGATATCTCATCTCCCAGTTAACGGAATGACTTGAAATTTGGAACGTAAGGTCCTTACACTATAAGGATCCGACACGAACAATTTCGATCAAGGCTAAAATGGCGAAAATGTTGTCAAAAACAGGGTTTTTCGCGATTTTCTCGAAAACGGCTTGAACGATTTTGATCAGATTCATACCTGGAATAGTCATTGATAAGCTCTATCAACTGCAACAAGTCCTATATCTGTAAAAATTTCAGGAGCTTTGCCCCATCTATGCAAAGTTTGATTTTAGATTCTCAATTATCAGCCTTCATATACAATTTAAACAAGGAATTTCAAGTGGAAAAGATTGAGCATGGAAATCTCTGCAATTAATGTCCAGTAACATTTCCACCTAGAATTGAAAATAAGCTTGAAATCCGAGAAAATGTGATTATTAAATTGCAAACTGTTGGCAACTGTTGGTTCTATTAAATCATTCACTAGGAAGAGATAGCAGACCTCGTGTGTCTTCAGCGTTATTGACCTATCACCAGCTGTCTCATATCTTTGAATAAGTAGACTTGAGATGCGCGAGTACACTAGCGTCAGGTGATCAATTTTCTTAACGGCAAGGAAAGTTGTGTGAGTGCGCCACACCAGATTTTTGAGTTTTGCTAACTTGGATAAAATTCTCTTATAGAGTAAAGACATCTCCTATTTTTATTCATTTTGTATAGGCCAACTAAGGACCACAGTAATTCACCATTAACCATTATCATAAACGCTATCATTATTATTATATACTACGCTGGTCTCCCGCTTTCGTCTCCAATACTCTTTCATCCACGTACTCTGAGCGATTCGTCTTTCTAACGACCAAGTTTCAATTCTGGGTTCTTCTAGGAAAACAAATGTTGGCCTTAATGATTTATTCCATAAATGTTTTTTCATTGAGTTTTAATGATTTATTCCATAAAAATCTCATTGCTGAATTCGTTGCAGAATATTTCTAGGCCAGGAATATTCCTCACTCACTGTGACTCTATCCTGCTTCCTCCTTCCAAATCCACGTTCTGCAGCCACAAAAACTGGGCGAGCTGGGTGAAATTACTTGTCAAACATAATTAATTGCCTGTGCGTTGACTTGATACCAGCAAGTCATGATTCTTAGAAAGAGAGCTTCTCTTTCAGTCAGGCCTGAAAATGCAGGTCGACTGAATAATGGGAAAGAACTTGGAATTTGCATGGCCCAACAAAAAGATGTTTATGAGGGTGTGCTGAAAATAAAAGCTGTAGGGAGATCTTCCCCAGGCATATGGCAGGATTTGCATTTCGGAGTATTGTTGGCAGTATTGGAGTATTGTTGGCACCCCTGCACAACTCTGGTCATCACCTGTTCATCTGTCAATGTGTGTGAGTGAGTGTGCGTTTGTGTGAGCTTTATTATTGTTTGTCCCGTTGCCTACTCCCACACATGGCTTGTCGATATAATAGTGTTGATCGTAGGTCCCGATAGAATCCAGAAAAAGGTCTTACCAGCAAAATAAATTTTAAATTTTGCATGTTGAAAGTTTGAAAATTATGATGATTTGTCAGCCTCGTTTTACCTCAGATTCCCTCAATAATATCAACAGATTCAATGACAAAGAATATTATGGAAGCTGAATTCAGTGCGATACCTATTTTACACCAAAGATAAAATATGATAATTTTCAGTTTTTGTGTAGTTGATATTGTGGTAATTATTCATATAAAGGCTGTGCAAAGGCTGAAAATAAACTTTCTACTCGTGATATTTTTCAAAGTTTTTAGATTTGTATATCATCAAGCTATCAAAATGAAAAAGTTTTCTGAAGAAAGATTTTTTTTTCTGATCATTACTTTTTGAGATATGAGAGCCTAAAGCTAAAATTTTTGGGACAGAACATTTCAAATTCGGAAAGAGATGAATCCATGAGATTAAAAGGATAGATTCTTTATGGTATTGTTGATCTAGTAGAACAAAAATTTTCTGGAAATATCAACTTTTACGATACTTATTCAATTTACTAAAAATGACCAAAAACACTTTTAGTGGATTTTTTTTGTAAATTGAATAACTTTTTCAAACATTGATATTTTCAGAAAAGTTTCATTTTACTAGATCAACAATACCATGAAGAATCCATCCTCTAAATCACATGGATTTATCTCTTTCCGAATTTGAAATGTTGTCCTGAAAAATCAAACTTCAGGCGCTCATATCTCAAAAAGAAATGATCGGGAAAAAATGTTTTCCTGAGAAAACTTTTTCATTTTGATAGCTTGATGTTATACAAATCGAAAAACTTTGAAAATATCACGAGAAGAAAGTTTATTTCTAGCCTTTGCACAGCCTTAAATGAAAAGACTAAGAAATTGTCAAAAACAACAGATTTATTGATAGTTGGAAATCATTTTCCAACTATCAATAGATTTGTGGTTTTTGACAATTTCTTAGTCTTTTCATTTAATAAAAGATGAATAGATAGTAAAGTTTTTTATTCATAATCTGACTCCTGTGTGAGGGAAATATTCTTAAAATAATGTATAAATTGAGGGCTAGGCCTACTTATTTTTATTTATAAAATAGAATTATAGTACCTTTTTTTAGAAAATAATAGTAAAATAATAAATGAAAAATACAAATTGAAACAACTAGTTTCAGTAATCCACACCATCTTCAGGTTTGAAAAAATAAATTTATTACACAAAATACTTTCCTCTGAGAGAAAGAGCATGGGAAATGGGGAATATAAGTTGATCATTTTATATAGAAGTACCTATAGGAATAAGTTATCATTCCTATAAGTTCCAATTAGACTGTTCATATCGTTAGGCCGTGCTATGTGAGAATAGTCCAATAAGAACTCATGGGAATTATATTTTCACTCTGCCGGTCACTTTTCCTGTTACTGATATAAGGAAATCCAGTTTAAATCAACTTGTCCAAATTCTAAGTTCCTAGTTTATATATATTTTGGACTCAAAATTGGACAAAACTTATGAAGTGATAAACATAACCTATTTATAAACTTTTATTTATCAACTATTCTATCCTATTTATCAACTCTCAATTCTAAATTCCTAGTTTATATATATTTTGGACTCAAAACTGAACAAAACTTATGAAGTGAAATAGATAACCTATTTTTGGACAATTTCTATCCAAATTTGGGAAAGGAACAGTTTTGGGCTTTAAGCCTGTTGTTCCTCTCCCAATCATTCATAGTAGAGAATGATTTTGTATCTATCAATGTATTAATGAATCTAATGAATATAAATTTCATTTGATCTCATCGAAGTTATTTCTGAAGAAAATGAGCAGTAGATGGACTCAGAGTATAGAATGTAACATTCTATTACATTATATCCAATAGAATTACAATATAGAATATAAAGAATTACATAATATAGAATTACATTCCATCCTCACTGGATGGACTCCTCATTGAACACTTTTTATAAAGTGAGCTCTAATATTCAATCATGTGGACGTAAATATATATATTTTATAAGTGATTCAAATACTCCACTTTCCAGTATCCTACACCCATCATATTGTGATAATCTTCTGATTAATTCAATCACCTCAATATAATATAATGAGTTCATGAATGTATGCTCTCTTCGTTTCAGATATTTTCTTGAAGACGATTTTTATCCTCGTTTTTTGTAGTCTTGGTATTCTTGGAGATGACAAAAAATCAGACAACAGTGCATCAGAAGGTCGGCCCATGGTCAAACAAGTTTTTCGATGAATAGTCAATAAATTCTTCCAATGATATTGAAAGATGTGTTTTGTCTTTTCATTTACTAACGGGAACGTTCAGTTGTACAGGCTGTGACCTGGAATAAAACAGAAAGGAAATTGAAAACAGTTAGTTTGTTAAAAAACGTACCCTTTTTGAGTCCTTTTGTGAATGTTAAAAAAGTCCTTTCAAGAAAGTGCCCTTAAAAAATTCAATTCTTGGAACTTTCTTTTTTCATGGTCCGATAGGGTATTTGTAAACATGTGTACTGTCTCAACCTGTCGTAAATAAAGCAATGAATAGGATAGTGAAGGCTGGCGCGAAATAGAAGGCTGTTGAAAGGTTTAGGAATCTTATTCAGAAATATTCGTTCTGATTGACGAACAAAAAAATCGCATACTGAGACGAAAGGAGAGAGCTTTCGATGGGGCGAAGAAGTTCATTTGTTATTTTACTTCTCAAGGCTAAAAAACGGTACCGTTTTTCACTTCTTTCCAGGTTTTTTCACCAAACAACCTTACCCGCTCGAATTTCGGGACAAAACAGCCTGCCCCTCAATAAATGCGCATAAAAATTAGGACCTAAAAAAGCTCTCTCCACCCCACACACACACATCACCCCTACAACCGGGCTTATGAGTGAAAAGGTCGCTGTTTTGTCCTATTTCCCATGCTCTTTCTCTCAGAAAAAAGTCTTTTGTATAAATATTTCCCTTTTCACAGGAATCTGATTGTGAATAAAAAACGTTTGCTGACTATCATTTTCCCAGGCGTTTTATAGATAAATCAGCCAGTTTAGCCTACAACTCTGGAAACTGGAGGGATAAAACCACCATACTTTCTGTTCACTGAGCCGTAGCGTAGAGTTTTATACTTTTCTATAAAAAACCGATAGCCTAATTCTAGCCAATTTCCTTTTCACCTACTGGATTTATCAAGAATACCTGTCAATATTCTCTCTAGTATTAAAAATTATATTTTTTCTCAACACACATGTATTCAGCCTTCTGCCATGTGGTTGCATATATTTATGACGAACAAGAAATGTAAGGAAGGAGATAGGTGATCATAACGCAATCTTGCATTACTGCATTACTTCAATGTAACTTTCGTAGAAACTGAAGTATGGTTTTGAATCAAGAAGTTTAATCTCTGTGTTGGATATATTCATTGGTAGCTTCTTATACAGAGTGGGTGAAAAGTCCGAGAACGGCAAAAGGAGTTTCGATTTGGTATATGACGTCTCCATTGTTCTGATTGTAGAAAGAATAATGAACGGGGTGGCATTCACTTCATCTCGATATTTTACAGAATATTTCGTTGATTACGAATGATATGTTTATAATAAATTTCCAATGATACTACCAAAGCAAATGCTTCAAAAACAAAACTGTGACTCCCTAACCTACCGATTTACCTTTAAAAACAGAGCTTTTTAGCAAGGATAATATAATACTCTTACATATTTCCTATTTTTGGATGGTTTTAGAATGGGTCCTAGGTGAGCTGAAATCGAGAGGAACTGATACCTTCCCGATAAAAGTATGCATAGGGGGCGTGATTTCCCTGCATAAAATATTCAAGAGGCATTGCCATCATCTTCCATTTGCCACCTGGAGGGTTGAAAGTGAGGGCTGGTTTCCGCCCTCACGCACGCCCTGATTTGCGTACGATCTCCATAGACGTCACCCTTTTTCAAGGGTTGAGGGTTGACCCCAACGGAGCATGCGCAATCGACGTAGGGCACTCACACCGGCAAAAAGTGAAACTTTAAAAAATAATCTTATTGGCCGTGGAGCCCATTCTCATCCAATAAAAAATGCTTGAGTGCGCACTAGGTGAGGAGAAGGAGGTTGAGGAAGAGGAGTTGGAGGAGGAGGAGGAGGAGGAGGATAAGGGTAGTTCTCCTCTCGTCGCTCTATGCCCTGTATTGATTTTAATGATGACCGAGCAAACATGCGCGCCTCGTCGCGTATTTACGCACGCACGTTCGCGCGCACGACCCCATCCCTCACCCGCCCCCGCACCACTATTTGCCGCCCCCAATACTCATTCAAACAGCCCCCGAATATAATTACTGGCGGCGGCACCAAGTCTAAGGAAGCTGCAAATTTGGGTGACATTCGTTCCACCTAGATTTCAGTTCATCTATAATAAATGGTCAACGTTTTTGTTCATAAATTATATCTGGGAAAACTATCTTCTATTCCTTATGAAGAATCATCAAAACATTTCGTAAAATACCAACATAATTATCATTCAAAAGCAAAAACCTAACCTAATGTTTCACCTTTGAAACGTCTTTGATTCTTTGTGTTTATCATTTTATATCTGGGATAACTAGCTTCTATTCATTATAAAGAATCATCGAAGCATTTCGAAAAATACCAACATAATTGTCATTCAAAAGCAAAAACCTAACCTACTATTTCACCTTTGAAACTGTTTCATCTTTGATTCTTTGTGTTTATCATTTTATATCTGGGATAACTAGCTTCTATTCCTTATAAAGAATCATCAAAACATTTCGAAAAATACCAACATAATTATCATTCAAAAGCAAAAACCTAACCTAATGTTTCACCTTTGAAACATAATTGAACAGGGATAACTAGCTTCTTTTCATTTCATTTCATTTATTTATCGTCACATTACATCAATTTTTGAGTAACACTCATTTGACTGGTGACATGTCAATACTAGAACAAAATTATATTTAAAAGACCTAGTTCTAACTTCTTAGTTCTAACTAGCTTCTATCGCTTATAAAGAATCATCAAAACATTTCGAAAAATACCTACATAATTGTCATTTAAAAGCAAAAACCTAAGCTACTCTTTCACCTTTGAAACATAAGTGAACAGAACCTTTCAGGTTTGTCCATCTGAACCTAGAAGGTAGATGGACTGGAATCTAGAGGAAATGAAACCCTCATTGTCAAATTATGAATAGAACCTTACAGATTGTGTTCATCTGAACCTAAAGGGTGGATGGACTGGAATCTAGAGGAACTGAAACCCTCATTGTCAAATTATGAATAGAACCTTACAGATTGTATTCATCTGAACCTAGAGGGTAGATGGACTGGAATCTAGAGGAACTGAAACCCTCATTGTCAAATTATGAATAGAACCTTACAGATTGTGTTCATCTGAACCTAGAGGGTAGATGAACTGGAATCTAGAGGAACTGAACCCTCAAATTTCTTGTGACTCGCAATAGTAGTCTGTAGCTAACAGCCAATTAGAGTGCATGTTTCTAAACTAACTACAAATAACCGTTATTGTCAAATTACGATAGATCTTTATTTCCAATTGAATTTCAATGATTTCAATGAATCATTACATCTTGAAAGAATTGTACAACAATGTTGGACTATTAGTAGGACCGCTTGTCGAATGTGTTACCATTCAGGTTCCGACTTGTTCTCTAACTTTAGTCTAGTCAATTCTAGTCAATGGAAAACAAAGGCTAGTTGGATGTCGGACCTCCTTCGTGTTGGACATCTTGTTGATCCAACTCGACCAACATTCGACCCAACATCCAGCAACCACATTCACGGCCCGACGTCGAATTCAACATTGAATGTCGGACCACAAATCGGCTAGTGAATGGCTTGATTTTGATTTAGCGAGGGATGGTTGGCTCTCAGTCAAATAATTGAAGTATAAATCTTTGAAGAGATGTTCAAAGAGCTCTCTTATCAACTCCTTGTCAAATGTATAGTAAGAATCCCTGCCCAATCTCAATTGGTCAATTAATTCGTCTAGTAATAGTTCTATTCTATACTAATTTAGATACTTCAAATAAAATTAAATCAAATCATTTATCTGCCAATCATAAAATTAACAATCATAGATGGAACAAATACTTCATACTTATACTTATACTATACTTCATACTTAACAAATACTTCATACTTATACAGAATTGCAGTAAAAAATCAAACTTCAATTTTTAATTGGCGTTGACAGCAAAACCTAAGTTTGATTCCTAGCAACGAATACAAAAAGATGTCATTTAATTTAATTTGAACTTAATTGAGGTTGCCAGCAAAACCTAAGTTTGATTCCTAGCAACGAGTACCAAAAGATGTCATTTAATTCAATTTAAACTTAATTGAGGTTGCTAGCAAAACCTAAGTTTGATTCCTAGCAACTAGTACAAAAAGATGTCATTTAATTTAATTTGAACTTAATTGAGGTTGCCAGCAAAACCTAAATTTGATTCCTAGCAACGAGTACCAAAATTTGTCACTTAATTAAATTTAATCTTTCCTGATCATGCTGAATTAGATGAATATATTTAGTTGGATTGGTGAAAAATCCAGCTAAGCACAGGCAAACTACTCTAATTCCTCATACTCATTCTCCCCACTCAGAAACAACACAAACTGACAAGCAATCTCCATTCTCATAACGATCTCGTTCTGTCATCACATCTATGTGAGATACATGACTGGGAAATATTCTCAAGAACGTTATTTTCTTGGTATCTTAAGTTTATCATTACTAGTAAGACAACTGTAATCAAATGTGGAGTATCATTGTAATGGGAATCTAATTTTTAGTGTGAGTTCAACTGAAGAAAACTGCAAAGAGAGACAACTAAGGAGAACTACAACTAAAGACAAACACTTATATTTCCTGTTTAGTTCTGAAGCATCTTAATTTAAAAATATACTTTGTGAAAATATTTAGACAGAAATTTTTTGAAGTGAACAACAACATGACTTAACCTATTTCGGACTATGTGTAACCTTATCTAAATTTGGGAGAGGAATAGCACATGGTTACCTTACTTTTTCTCTGCCTATCATTTTTGATGATGTCCTTATTGTATGAATCAATAAAGAATAAAGACAACCACAACTGAAGACAACTAACGACAACTCTAATCAGAATCTCTCGAATCACTCACTCTCTCTTTTTGAAACGATTGACTCAAATACAGCTCGTAGTAACAAACAATCATACCACCTTACAACAATCTCGGTTTGTCACCATTTTTATGGGAAACTGAGGAATAACGCGCGAACAAGATGTTTTCGAGCAGATTTGACCCCTGTAAATAACTGCAAAGTTATTCCGAGTTGACACGAAAATCACGACGTCGGAGGCCGGAGATTGTCGACCCTCCACTCTGGAACACGTGCTGCAATCATTTATCACCTATCTTGAATGGGAGGTGTCGATGATACAAGTGGACCGTCGAGCATAAAAATATGGAGTGGCCGGAACAAAGGGCTCACACCGGACCTTTCTGCAAAAAAATAGTTGGTGACGTGGGGCTCGAACCTCGGACCTTGTAACTGAAGTCGAGGAGTGAAGAAGAGATTAGATTATCATCAATTTTATTCGATCAACTGTTAAGAATCTACTTCAGGCTAATGTAGGAGTGATCTTGAATTCGGGACTATGGTGGACTTTTGAAGGAGGTTTAGATTCACTAATTATTTTAATTATAATTAGCACGAAAGCATGCTCCTGTGAAATATTAATTTTCATTTTTTATTTAATTGAAGTGGATTTTTGACAACGTTCCAAGTCTATTCAATAATTATAATTAATTCATTTATAATTATTCTCACTATCGAAATATGATGGTCAATCATTGTCGATTTAATTAAGTTTGTAGTGTGAATGTTGATGTTGTGGAACTTTTCAATAATTGAATAGACTTTAAACGTTGTCAAAAATCCACTTTAATTAAATAAAAATTAATATTTTACAGGAGTATTTTAAGCTTCATCAGATGATGTGTGAGCACACACGAAAGCATGCTCCTGTAAAATATTAATTTCTAATTTTTATTTAATTAAAGTGGATTTTTGACAACGTTGTAAGTCTATTCAATTGTCGATTTAATTTTATTATTCTATTTTTATCATTGTTCCCATTATCGAAATATGATGGTCAAGCATTGTCGATCATACTACGCTTTCTAATTTGGAATTTGTTCATAGATTTGACTGAATATTGTAAAGAGCCGTTCAGAGATAATAATTTCTCTGATTGCCAATGACTTGCAACCAGAGGAGTTTATTGACAAATCATAAACATAATTATTATATTATACATACAAAAGTTGCTAATACTAGACTTAGTTCTAATTATGATACCCCACTACAGTATAATAATATGTGTCGGGGTGATCATAGTATTATTTTCTAAAATAGTTTCTTGATCAAAACTAAGAGTACAAGAATAAAAAAACGGAGTTCATTCATAGAAACTGGCCTGACTGTTTGACAGGCTGACTCAATGAAACAATGAAGTGGTCCAAAGTTTGTTTTGTTTCCTGCGAATTCAGACACTCGGAATAGTATTGTGTCGACAATGTTTCACGCCAAAGTTCGCTTCGGTTGAAAGAGCCCAAGTTAAGACCGACGCCGTCGCCAATAATAGTAGACTGGAAGCTGAACGATCTGGTCGCTTGCTTTATGATGTTTCGAGCCAGCGTTTGTTTACTATACGCTGAACGCAGGAGCATTGTTGTCTTGCACTCTCCACCCGCCAGATGAATTGGGTGCTGGGGTGGCTGCGACCGTTGGTCAGTGTGTTGGACTGGACTAGGATTTGGTGGGTGGCAGGGTGGCTAGAGAAAAATAGAGAAATAGAGCGTAGTTTGATACAGAGGTGGTGAACAAATTTATTGTGACTTTCGTCGTCAGAACAGATGTCAATGTGAAGGAAAATGGGGTAAAATTGTGAAATAACTGGAAAGATCATTAAATTCTTTCATTCTTGATAGATTCATTGACCGAACGGAGTAAGGTCTAAGATTCATTATTCAAATAACTGGAAAGATCATTAAATTCTTTCATTCTTGATAGATTCATTGACCGAGCGAAGTGAGGTCTAAGATTGAAGTCGACGATTTGGCATTTCTCTTAATGTTCAAACGGTTTGGCATTTCTCTAATGTTTAAATGTTTATATGCTGCGCATTTACGGTGAAATGCGGTGATGGATTTTCATGAAATTTAACAGGTATGTTCCTTTTTAAATTGCGCGTCGACGTATATACAAGGTTTTTGGAAATTTGCATTCCAAGGATAATATAAAAGGAGAAAGGAGCCTCCTTCATACGCCAATATTATCGTAAAAATCAGACTATAGAAATATTCATCATAAATCAGCTGTCTAGTGACTATAATACTACCCGTTCAAAAGCATCGAACATCTTGAAAATGTATCTTTCCATCAACGTTAGTAGACAGTTGACTATAATACTACCCGTTCAAAAACATCGAACATCTTGAAAATGTATCCTTCCATCAACGTTGTAGACAGTGTTGCAGCCAGACCTGATAATAGCGCTCACACTCACATTCCGGGACGACACGTCATGGTACGATAGGACAGAAAGCTCTATAGTTTATTTAGGATTTTTTCTAGACATTTTAAATTGATAAATTGTATATTAGTTTTTGAGAAAACATAACAACAGGTCGATGTAACTTACTGAGCGCGAGGTCTACTGTTCACAGAACTACAAGTACAATAATTATCTTCAAAATGATAGGGAGAGAAAAAATAAGGCAACCTTGTGCTATTCCTCTCCCAAATTTAGATAAGGTTATAGTCCGAAAAAGGAATATCATTGACATAATACATTGAAATTATAAGTTTTCTGTAGAAGTTGATATTATTAGGCCTGGATTTGAATGGATAAGTTCATGTCAAATCAGTTCTATGCATGTCTTTTGAGAGACTATCTCCCGGTTGCACAACAGCCGGTTAGATTTTAACTGTGATTTATCCTACGAGAACCAATCAGAGAAGCCGTCTTAAAAGGCATTCTCTAATTGGTTCTCTTGGAATTAATCACGGTTAAAATTTAACCGGCTGTTGTACAACCGGGCCCGAGTATTGGTTTGTATTACAGTCAACCGCACGAAGATAGTGTTCTCCTAGAAATCTTTCAATACTTGCAATTTTTTCGACCAATATTCATTGCTAATTCTATTCCTTCTATTTTTTTTCATAAATAGTGAATTATGAAGCATCTTCTCTTAGATCTTCCAATACATGCAACTTTCAACAAGCATTTATTGCAAATTCTATTCCTCTTGTTAATTTAGGCGGTAGTCCTGAAGAACGAAACATATTCTCTTAGAAATCTTTCAATACATGTAACTTTCCAACAAATCTTTATTGCAGATTCTATTCCTCCCTTTCATTTAGACGGTAGTCCTGGAGAATGAAACATATTCTCTTAAAAATCTTTCAATACAAGCAACGTTTCAACCAATATTCATTGCAAATTCTATCCCTCCTGTTAATTTAGACGGTAGTCCTGAAGAACGAAACATATTCTCCTAGAAATCTTTCAATACATCATGCAACTTTTCAACCAATATTCATTGAAAATTCTATTCCTCCTGTTAATTCAGACGGTAGTCCTGAAGAACGAAACATATTCTCTTGGAAATCTTTCAATATATGTAACTTTTCAACCAATATTCATTGCAAATTCAATTCCTTCTGTTCTATTTCATAAATAGTGAAGCATGAAAAATCTCCTCTTAGATCTTTCAATAAATGCAACTCTTCAACAAATCTTTATTGCAAATCCTATTCCTCAAGTTAATTTTATTTAGACAGTAGTCCTGAACAACGAAACATTCTCTTAGAAATCTTTCAATACATGAAACTTTCCAACAAATATTTATTGCAAATTCTATTCCTCCTGTTAATTTAGACGGTATTCCTGAAGAACGAAACATATTCTCTTAGAAATCTTTCAATACATACAACTTTTCAACAAAAATTTATTGCAAATTATATTCCTCCTGTTAATTCAGACGGTAGACCTGAAGAAAGAAACATATCCTCTTAAATCATTCAATACATGCAACTTTCAAAAACATTTATTTTGAATGAAAAAGGCTAAGAAATTGTCAAAAAACCACATATTTATCTTGACAATTTATTTTTTGACAATTTCTTAGTCTTTTTCATTTAATATGAATAATTACCACAATATCAACTTCTCGACTACACAAAAAAAAACATTTTTTGCAAATTCCATTCCTCCTGTTAATTCAGACAGTAGTCGTGAAGAAAGAAACATATTCTCTCAGAAATCTTTCAATACATGCAACTCTTCAACCAATATTCATTGCAAATTCTGTTCCTCCTGTTAATTTAGACGGTATTCCTGGAGAATGAAACATATTCTCTTAGAAATCTTTCAACAAACATTCATTGCAAATTTTATCCCTCCTGTTAATTTAGACGGTAGTCCTGAAGAACGAAACATATTATCTTAGAAATCTTCCAATACATGCAACTTTCAACAAGCATTTATTGCAAATTCTATTCCTCTTGTTAATTTAGGCGGTAGTCCTGAAGAACGAAACATATTCACTTAGAAATCTTTCAATAAATGCAACTTTTCAACCAATAGTCATTGCAAATTCTGTTCTTCCCTAGGAATCCTGAATCGCACGAAACGCGACCACATTCTCTACTGTAGAACGCTGTCTCTTCCAATAGATGCGACAGATTCCTGTAGCGAGCAATACCAAGAATAATCTGAGAAGAAAGTGTTGCGAGGGTGTGTGAGTGTGCAGGTGTAGAAGAGGAGGAGTTGCTGGAGGAGGTGGCGGTGGAGAGAGGTGAGTCCGTATAGACGTCGTTGTCGACTACGACGCGAAAGAATAAATAAAACGCCGGGACAAAAACGGAGAAAAGAAATAAATTCCATTTATTCAATCGAGTTTTATTAGGTGCGCATATTTAGAGGCGCGCTCGTCTGCGATTGGTCGGGCCCCCACCACTGCGAGGGGCGAGTTCCCCCTCCAGGCGGCCGCCTGGGCTCTCAGTGCTCGACACAGGCACACTCCGCGCCACTCCAGGTATTATTCATCCGGGATGGATAGTGCTCACTGTCGTCGCACCGCGAGACACATTCTTCATTCGAGTCGCCGACAGTGAATGTGAGTTGAGTTGGAGATGCAGTCAGTGATAACGGCATGATAAGCGCTTCTTCAAGCGGGTAATCTCCAGTGGATTGTAATGATATATACGAACTGTAGGTGAACATAGTGTCTATAAACTCCTGGACATCATCATCACATGTGTTGACAACATCTAGGCGGATACTCCTGGACCGTGATAATATAGTGTCGATAAACTCTCGATATTCCTGGACGTGTTGTGAAATTTGCTACTGTTGGACTATGTTTAGTGACAAGTGGACAACTATCAAGAAACTTTAGGACATCTTCACACGTGTAAACAAAGTTGAGAAACTGTAGGACATCTCCACACGTGTTGACAAAGTGACTAGTGAACCACTGTCGTGTTGACAAACTTTGTTGGAACGTAGTGTTGTGTGTTCTGGTTGATTCTAGATCCGCCAAAGTGCCGTCAGCGTGTAGCGTCGGGCTATCTACCGCTCGCGGATCCGCGTCTTCTCCGCTAGACGTGCTATCTGCTGCAACCATTGTGGACGAACGCGGAGAGGCTTGGCTGGCCCCGGCCTTAGCGGACCTCAAGAGATCCGCGGCCGTTCGCCGGTGGCTCCAACAACAACAGCAACAACAGCGCCACAACAACAACAACAACAACAACTCGCCGCCCGAGAAGATGTTGTCGCCGATGCTGATGTCGCATCACCATGCGACGCCGCAGACGCTGGAGCCGCAACCGCAGCCGTTAGATTTTTCCGTGGGGAATAAGCTGGCGACCGCGTTGCAGCAGCGGAGACTGCATCATCATTTCCAGCTGCATAACTCTAGCAACAGCGAGACGTCGGCCAGTGAGGATGAACCGCCTCCTGATTCGCCGCTCACTGCAGATGCTGGTGAGTCACAACATTACTTTAAAGTCCCTACTCTGTAGTCTGTGATATGATTAGTAAACATTTTCCACGTTACAGCATAGGGGAAAGATATCATAAGAAGATATTTCATGGTATAAGTCATTCATGTTCCAAATTTCAAGCCGATTTTTGAGTTCACTTTATAGTCCTTGCTATGTAGTCTGTGATATGATTAGTAAACAGTTTTCACGTTCTATCATATAGGAAAGATAGACATAAAAAGTTATTTCATGGTATAAGTCATTTATGTTCCAAATTTCAAGCCGATTTTTGAGTTCACTCTCTAGTTCTTTCTCTGTAGCCTGTGATATGATTAATAAACATTTTTTACGTTCAAGCATAGAGGAAAGATATCGTATGAAGTTAATTCATGGTATAGGGCATTTGTTTACAGCATCACATACAACTTCCGTTAGAATATCGAGATACCGCACTTACGGTTGTTACACTATTATCAATTATTAATCTTATTAGACTATTTTGATGAATTTGTGGTAGAGTCATTTATGTTCCAAATTTCAAGCCGATTTTTTGAGTTCACTCATTAGTTTGTGACATGTTTAATAAACATTTTTTACGTTCTAGCATAAGGGAAAGATATCATCATAAGATATTTCATGGTATAAGTCATTTATGTTCCAAATTTCAAGCCGATTTTTTGAGTTCACTTTGTAGTTTGTGATATGTTTAATGAACATTTTTTACGTTCTACCATAGAGGAAAGATAGCATAAGAAGATATTTCATGGTATAGAGCATTTATGTTCCAAATTTCAAGCCAATTTTTTTGAGTTCACTCTGTAGTTTTTGATATGTTTAATGAACATTTTTTTACGTTCAAGCATAGAGGAAAGATGTCATAAGAAAATATTTCATGATATAGGATATCTATGTTCCAAATGTCAAGCCGATTTTTTGAGTCTCTTTAGTTCGTGATATGATTAATAAACATTTTTTACGTTTTAGCATAGAGGAAAGATATCATAAGAAGATATCCCATGGTATAAGTCATTTACGTTCCAAATTTCAAGCCAAACTTTTTGAGTTCACTCTTTAGTTCGTGATATGATTAATAAACATTTTTTACGTTCTACCATAGAGGAAAGATAGCATAAAAAGATATTTCATGGTGTAGGAGGACATTTATATTCCAAATTTCGATAGGACTTTTGTCATCTCAAGCCGACTATTGTCTATCATTACTTAGTTATCGAGGTGAGATTATAAACGGCACAATATGAGAGACTACCAGCGTAACATACAACTTTCGTTAGAATATCGAGATACCACTTACAGTTTTTACACTATTATCAATTATTCATTTTACTTTTATCGAGAAATTAGAAGTTCAACGGAATAAATCAACGGGTACATCATATAGAGGTTTTGATACTGCAATAAATAACTGATAAAAATTAAACTTATCGAGATATTAGGAAAGCATTGAAAATCTGTAGAATGAATGAAAGAGCTACGGAGAATCGGCATCAATGGAGGGAGCATGTTCAAAGAATGTCAGCTGAAAGAATACCATTTGAAGTATATAATTATCAGCCAGTAGGCAAAAGAGATGTTGGCAGACCACGCAAGCGGTGGCAATAATAGGATTTTTTATGTTTATTTGAATAATTGACTAGATGTGAGTCGGAACAGGTTAAAGCCTAATCCTTGTTTGTAAGAAGAAGAAGAAGATTAAACTTATCGATGTATTTCAAAATTGAATAGACTTAGAACGTTGTCAAAAATCCACTTTAATTAGAATTTCAAAATCTTGCTACCTACTCAATCAACTAGTAATAGAAATGGTATATTATTTATGACATATTCAGTTTTTTTGATTATCATACAGTGCAACTTCTATCTAGGAATTAGTTGTTTTTTTCATCCTCTCATGGAGTTCAAAGGGTTAAATCAACGGTTATTATATGGCGATTTTGATACTGCAATAAATAACTGAGAAAATTAAACTTATCCATGAATTTCAAAATCTTGCTACTCAATCAACTAGTAGTAAAAACGATAAATCATTCACCTAACTTAACATCAATAGTATTACTTGAGAGTAAGTGACAGTAGCGTAGTGCAATTAATTTATGTTTTCAAGATGTTGAATCTATGAATGCAATAAAACCAATAAATAAAAATTTGATAATCTTTCTTAGACACTAGGCTGAGAATCTTTGCAAAATCTGGCTTTATCAGATGTTATCTTAAAAGCCTCACGCCTATCCTAGTAATCAAAACAAAAATATATTGTTGATAATATAATAATCTATATTATTATAATAATAAAAAATAATATATTGTTGATAATACTTGATCAATCAATTTGATTTGATTTTGATTTGAATCCGCCGTATTGAACTCTCTTGGACTCTTGGACAGGAGAATCTTTTGTCCTTTATAAGGACTAAAAGAATATTTTTGTGTTACACTACACAGTAATTAATTGCAGTTTTAGCATGATTAATAGATCATTAATAGATCAATGATATTCATGAAGTAGCCCATATTTAATAATAATTGAGGCTGTGATTGGAATAAGTCATACAAGTATATTTTATGATTATATGTAGACCTACAAGCTTTATCGGTAGTTTTATAATTTTTTTTACTAACAGCTAAATATACAACAATACTCTCCTCAATCAATTTTTTTTAGAAACTCACCTCAATTTTGTGGGTATATCTCAATCGAATTTAGAACTCGAGAAGATCTTTAAAGCTGGGTTTACACCAAAGTTATAAACAAAATGTTAATAACATAATCCTTATGAGATTAACATAATCTCAATACAGAGATTATGTGTATCTCAGATACAATAACATAATCCTTTATTAGATTGAACGGAACTTGACAAACACATATGTTCATCATGTGTATGATAAGATATGTTCAATCTAATAGAATCTATAAGGATTAAGTTATTAACATTTTGTTATTAACTTTGGTGTAAACGCAGCAGCTTTAATATAACCAAAAATTAATTTCCAATGATGGAATATAGTGGGTACTTTCAATCTATTAAAATACACAAAGATCAATAATAATTATTATCCAATCCAGAGATGTTTTTGCGAGCGAAATCTTATTTTGAGTTACATCGAAGATCACATTTTCTTCTCAAAAATTCATTAATTACAACGGGAATGGTAAAATTCCATTGCTTAGTTTTTTATTTTTGAACTTCTAAATAATAGAAACTATTAAAAATAAAATTAATTATTAATAAAATTAAATTAATTATTAAATTATTAAATAATAATTAAATAGAAACTATTCCTCCCATTCAATCCATTATTAGAGTTTATCTTCGTACTGTATAGCATTCTACATTAAAACTCTGTACTGTGATAAAATGTTTGGTAAGGACTAGCCTACTCATGTTTATCTAGAAATTAATAATTAATCAAAGTAACCTTTTTCAATTTATCTGGAAATTATAGAAAGTACCTTTTTCAAAACTATTTTATTACTCTCGACATGTTTCGTTTATGAATGCCATTTTCGATGAGTGAATCATATAATTAAATAAAATATAAATCATATTATTCTCATAAACAAGAATTGCCCCGAGAATCTATTCATTGATTAGTTAAACCTCTAGTTAGTAAAAGTTGGCGGCTACCTTAATGAAGATAAATATCTGTAATAATGTGCTGTTTCTCTGAAAAAGCATCTAATAACATTCAAGAACTGAAACCTTCAACAGTTACCCATTTTCTTTCTACATTTCACTCATTCGAGTAAAAATGAAACCTAATGAAACTTGAAGTAAATTATATTCGTCGTGTAAATTGCGTTAATTTCAAACCGTTTGTGTTCAGTTGCACACTTCTAGTCTTCAGTTTTTTGTTTAGAAACGCAAGATGAAGCTGGAAGAATTCGTATACAATTATTGTACTCACACACATCTATAAACTCTGAAGATTACGCGGCTAATTAGTTGAGACAGGCAAGGAGACTACCTGGAGTTGTTGATTAAGCACTTAGAATTTACGGGGAAGGATTAAACCAAACTTGAAAATAATTATCAACGTAGTTGAAGCTTAAAAAATTACTCGGCTTGACTTACTAGCGTTCTCAAAACTACTGCCAACTTATTACACCGTCAAAAAAAGCTATCGACCATTATGATTATCGGTAGACTCCACGCAACCACCGTGATAAATCCATGTTTTGTAAACAGTTATAACTCATCGACACACACATAAATCTGTAAACTTTCCATTGTAACACTAGTCGTTTAGATTTCCTCCGATTTTCTACCGACGAAAATAATCAAGGCCTTCCTGATCGTCACTCAAAATTCGATATTGTAATTTTCAGGTGAAATTGTTATATATTAACGGGCCACGACTGTCTTGTCTATTTTTTCCCGGCGGGAAGCTAAAGGGCATTACTCCACCTCCACCCCCAGCAGCATAATCACGACCTGTTCCTCACGAAATCCATAGCTTACAGGCAAAGTAATTACAAGAATATTCCTGAACGATCTCTCAAAGTAATTAATCGATATTTTACTGTTTCACATTCCATGATCAGATTTCCAACGTGTCAATATGCCGGCCAGGGCGAGCTTTGAATGTCGGGGGATCGTGGAGTGGAGAGTGCCTTCTTTCCCTCAATGTGTAACCGGATCTAATGATTTATTATTTTCTTCCAAACTGCCGGAAAATATCTAGAAAAAGTAATAGATAATCGCAGTATATTCTGTGGATCTGCAATGTGTGGCCCTGTTAGCGGAGAGGGATGTCTGATTGATTGATTGATTGAGTACTTTATTTATGTATATTACAATATATACTGGCTTTTACACTTATATACAATAGCTTACAATACAGCAAAATTATAGATGAATTTTGAATTTACATAATATAGACTAAGAAAATGATTTCTGAACTGCATATGATATGGAAAAAGCAATATTGGTAATAGCTATAGATAATATTGTTATGCATCTACATAAATTGGCGGAGCTTTGGACATATCAATGTCAATTCTTTGGAAAGAATATTCAAAATATCCTTCCCACTAACTCTCTACCAAATCTGTTGATAATAAATTATTTCTCTTGAATTTCATGAGACTTTGAAGACATGCAGAAATTGCCAATTTTTGTTTCCAAGACAGATGTTTGTGAGAATTGCATGTCTGTTAAGAATATGAAATAATGATTTATCATTTTCACTCGAATTGCCGGAAAATTCCGAGAATAAAATATTAGACATTTTTGGTAGTTCTGCAATGTATTGCCCTGTTAGCGAAAGGAATGCCTCTTAAGAATATATGAAATATAATAGTAAAAGCATTCCAGTATTCGATCCGAAAATTTTTCCACCCCAATTTTCCTCACATCTTTATTTGTCTGTGATGAAGATTGCTAAGCTCAATCGTTGCACACATCTTTGAATATGAAATCTACGAATATAAGAGAATAGAATAAATTTGTAAATAAAGAAAGTGACATCTCGACCCTCTCGATATTTATAGAGTCGGCCACATAACAGGAGACATTCTTGAATTTCATGAGACTTTGGAGACATGCAGAAATTGCCAATTTTTGTTTCCATGACAGATGTTTGTGAGTATCCAATAATCACTCAGTACTACTGGAATTCAGGGATTAAATTACAATTTTCGGAAAAATACTTTCATATTTAGAGAGTAGAATCATAGAGAAACAATAGCTTGAGTAGATATCCCATGGTATAGGGCGTTTATGTCGCAACTTCTATTGTTATCTCAAGCCGATAGTCCACGTAGTTCTTTCTCAAAAAAGGTGTGTGACGTTGGTAGTCTCTCATATTGTGTATTTTCATACACTCTCACCCGGCCAAAACAGTAAAAATCTACAATAATCGATAGTAATCGACTTGAGATAACAGTAAAAGTTGCGACATAAACGCCCTATACCATGGGATATCTACTCAAGCTATTGTTTCTCTCTGGTAGAATTCCTCCAGTTGAATTAAATTTTCTTACACCAATTTTTGTATGTTTACATTTATATTATATGGGAACTATTATTATAACTATTTAATCTTGATGTTCAAATTGAGTCGAAATATGAAGTCCTTGCTGGGGAGTTGAAGTCAATTCACGCATTTCATATTAAAGTTTCTAATGTCTCAATCAATTCACACTTTTTGGTTATAAACTGAGTTTACTGTAGTCTACATAACATTCATGCTTACAAACAGTGCTCGGGTTTGTATCCCTTTTTAATAAAGTGGTTCAACATTAATTTTGATCTCAATATATTAAAAACTAGATGACTGTGTATTGTCAAAAAGGATGTTGTCTGATTATGAGAGAGTTTTGATGTTGGTAATCTCAAAAATTTGCATTTGACAGTCTACAATGAATGGAGTTCTGATAGTGTGTAGGCCTGAGAATGTATTTTCTATCAATCACTCTATCAATGTATCACAATACATACAACTCCAGGCAAACTCAGAACAAAGTTTGGACTAGCTATTGAGATAGAGCTATTAGAATAGCTGTTTGTCTATAGAAAACTCGGACCAATTTTCCCTCCTTAGTATTCACTATCCCTGTCACTTCCTGAAGAAGCACCAAACTGGTCCACTAAAATATCCCTAATCGGATGTAACAAATCAGTTGTACAACTTAGCAAAACATTAATATATCTTGTTCAAAGATGTATCCGTTCTTTTAGATTAATTTCATTAGGCAACCAAGTCGTTTAGCGTGCATAAAATTATGAGAGCGCATGCTCAAGTCATCAGATTAGGATCACACGTTTTATATTACTTTTATAAAAAGTGTTCTCCGCTTAAGGAAGCTTTTGTTTGGTCGTTCAATCAGATATTCGGCTTACAAGCTGGCATCGCTCTTAATGGCCTATTCTTACGTAAACTTAACCCAACAAACTCCCTTCTGATCCCGTCTCTATTCCCAATGTTGCATTCTTTTGAATTGCCGCGTGTTTCTACTGATCCTACTAATTAATCTCGGCTATGTTCGTGGGATTCTCCTCGCTCATCCCATTTATTTGCTATTTGTGAGAAGGACTCTTGTATTCCACACAGAATTACTTCGCTCTCTACTCATATATCGCCATTTTGGGTTTTGCGAATTGTGTTCTTAAAACCAAATTACCACAGAATTTCACAATCCTCTTTACAATTTTAGTGGAGTTTGCGCTGTGCCAGATCGAAAACGAAATTTCAAACTGAGTTATTTTGGTTTGTGAATATTGTGTTCTTATTGCTGTAATTATTGCTTTCTATCATATATTTGCGAATTGTGTTCTTAAAACCAAATTACCACAGAATTCCACAATCCTCTTTACAATTTTAGTGGAGTTTGGGCTGTGCCAGATCGAAAACAAAATTTTCAAACTCAGTTATTTTGGTTTGTGAATATTGTGTTCTTAGAACCAAAATACTTCAGAAATTCACAATACCTATAAGATAATGGATTAACAAATGTACAAAACATAACTGAATAGCAAAAAAGGTGCGACTCTTCAGTATTAATTTTAATTTGCACATAATCTCGCATTCTATATAGTATGATGAATAGCTTCAACGCTTTCAACTTCATGAACACAAAATTATACCTGAACAAACACAGTAAATCGTTGTAGCCACTTTTACTAACCACATAGAGAAATAATCAGCATAATATTATATTCCTAATTGAATATTAATTAATTCAAAGGTTCGTTAAAAGGTCTCATGAATATAAAGTATAAGTTGGCTGTGGAGATCGTATGGGAACTTGATAGGTTTTTCTAGAATCAACCAAGCGTGACGCACACATCACGAATAAAACAAGGAATCACCTTCAGGTTACGGGTGTAATAAAGCCAGTGCAAATAGCAAACCTACCGCAAATGCTGTGTATATTCAATAGCATGATGATTTGTAAAGGGGTATGTTTGTCTGAATGCTGAAGATTGTTTCAATGTTGTATATTGTTGAAATTACAATATTCTCATTTTTTACAATCGATCTTTTCGCCCACGATTATAATTCATTCATTTATTCGTGGACAGAATCACAAATCATATAAATATGATAAGAAAGGAACAACAGGCTTGGCCCAAATCTATTCCATTCCCAAATTTTGATAAATTAATTAAATGTCCAAAAAATAGGTTATGTTTCCACTGTAAAACGTTCAAGTTCAATTCTCGTCCAAAAATATATACAAGCTAAACATTTTGAATTTATAGAAATTAAAACACCTAAATGAAATGTTACTGATATTGATGTGACATCCACGTTATACTCCTAAGGTCTGGTAAACTGATCATTTGACTACTATTTCATGAATTAAAAAATTTTAAAAATTTCATGAACTCAAAAATTTTAGAATTAATGGTGATTTGAGTGTGATATTTTTTTATTCTGATTTCAACCGTCATAATTTAAAAATCTTAGTTATCGTTGTTTTTGAGTGAAAATGAGTTAAATTTTAGTAAAGTGAAATCATAATCTTATTTGGACTTTTAAAATATTATCTAAATTTGGGTGAGAAATAGTACAAGGAATATTCTTAGTTTTTCTCTCCCAATCAGTGTTTCTTTGTGAAAAATCTGGTGTGGCGCACTCACACAACTTTCCTTGCCGTTATAAAAATTGATCACCTGACGCTAGTGTTCCCGCGCATCTCAAGTCTACTATTCAAAGATTTGAGCCAGCTGGTGACAGGGCAATAACGCTGGAGACACACATGAGGTCTGCTATCTCTTCATAGTGAATAATTTAATAGAATCAACAATAATTAGCAATTGAATAATCACCTTTTCCCGAATTTAAAGCTTATTTTCAATTTAGGTGAAAATGTTACTGAACATTAATTGTAGAGATTTTCATGCTCAATCTACTCCACTTGATTTTTTTTGTTTCAATTGTATCTGAAGCCTGATAATTGGGAATCTATCTGCATTGATGGGGCGAAGCTTCTGAAATTTTTACAGATATGGGACTTGTGGCAGTTGTTAGAGCTTATCGACTACTATTTTAGGTATGAATTTGATCAAAATCGTTGGAGCCGTTTCCGAGAAAATCACAAAAAACCCTGTTTTTGACAACATTTTCGCCATTTTAGCCGCCATCTTGAATTGTATTTGATCGAAATTGTTCGTGGCGGATCCTTATAGTGGAAGGACCTTAAGTTTCAAATTTCAAGTCATTCCGTTAATTGGGAGATGATATATCGTGTACACAGACGCACATACACTCATACACACACACATACAGACCAATACCCAAAAACCACTTTTTCGGACTCAGGGGACCTTGAAACGTATAGAAATTTAGAAATTGGGGTACCTTAATTTTTCCGGAAAGCAATACTTTCCTTACCTATGGTAATAGGGCAAGGAAAGTAAAAATATAAATAAATAGATAAATTATATTTTTTCTGAGAAAACTAACTAGAATATTGATGATGATTATTAATATTATTGACTGTACCCTGGCTCCCAGACAGGCAATTGGAAACATATCCGGTATAAATTGAAGTCGGAGTATATTAGCTAGAGTCGGACATCGTTAGTGGAACATTAGCACTAGCCTAAGAGTAATAAACACAGCTCCTCCACATCTGCTTTGACCTCTGTCATTTCCAAATTGATGAATATCCACCCTCATCTTTGTGTGTCGGTGGCCCCAAATGCACTTTCAAGGTCATCCCTGGGTTTGGGGTAGTCATCCATCTACCCTAGGCTGCTTTCTGCAATGCTTGCCTCCATAATGAACAGTCTCTCTCGCTCGCACCCTCACAATTCCTATGTTTCCATCTCTCTCTTTCTCACCCACTTTCCATGATTCTCTCTCGATACATGAGTCTCTCTCGCTCCCACCCTCACAATTCCCATTTTTCCTTCTCGCTCTTTCTCACCCACTTTCAATAATAATAATATCTTGAAAAGTAAGTCTCTCTCGCTCCCACCCTCACAATTCCCATATTACCATCTCTCTCTTTCTCACTCACTTTCAATAATTCTCTCTCAAAAAGTAAGTCTCTCTCGCTTCCACCCTCACAATTCCCATTTTTCCTTCTCGCTCTTTCTCACTCACTTTTTATAATTCTCTCTCGAAATGTAAGTCTCTCTCGCTTCCACCCTCACAATTTCCATGTTTCCTTCTCGCTCTTTCTCACTCACTTTTTATAATTCTCTCTCGAAATGTAAGTCTCTCTCGCTTCCACCCTCACAATTTCTATATTTTCATCTCTCTCACCAACTTTCCATGATTCTCTCTCGAAATGTAAGTCTCTCTCGCTCCCACCCCCACAATTCCCATATATCCATCTCTCTCTTTCTTACCCACTTTCATAATTCTCTCTCGATACGTGAGTATCTCGCTCCCACCCTCACAATTTACATATTTCCATCTCTCTCTTTCCCACCTACTCAACATAATTTAGTCCCCTTCTCTTTCACACACTGTCTCTCTCTCTTCCACCCTCACAATTCCCATTTTTCCTTCTCACTCTTTCTCACTCACTTTTCATAATTCTCTCTCGAAATGTTAGTCTCTCCCACTCCCACCCTCATAATTCCCATGATTCCTTCTCTTTCCAACTCACCTACTCTCCATAATTCACTCACCATCTCTCTCACTCACTGTCTTTCTCGCTTCCACTCTAACAATCTCAATATTTCCATCTCTCTCTTTCTCACCCACTTCCCATAATTTGGTCCCCTTCTCTCTCACTCACTGTCTCTCTCGCTTCCACTCTAACAATCTCAATATTTCCATCTCTCTCTTCCTCATCTACTCTCCATAATTATGTCCCTACTCTCTCACTCTCCTCCACACCACCCACACTTATCCCTCTCTCACATCATCTCTCCTTGTCGATGTTGTTTTGGCAGAAAATCCTGCTTCTCTAGATACATCGGTCCAACCACAGATGTATATATTCAAACATATATATTCACCTTATCTATGTCCAAAACCAACTCACCCTGTCGAGCTATAGATATCTCCTTTGTGCTACCTAAATATTCAGTATAAATCTATGTAAAAACAGCTCATGCACTTGATATATCTATGTCCATAACTCCATCTGTCCATCTATAGATTATATTCCTTTGTGTACCCTTAATATATCTATTTATAAACAGCTCATTCACGTTATATCTACATCCACAACTAACCATGTCCAGCTATAGATATATTCCTTTGTGCTCCCCAAATATTCAGTATATATCTATGTATATAAACACCTCATCCACCTTATATCTATGTCTACAACTCACCCTGTACAGCTATAGATATATTTCTTTGTGAAACCAAAGAAATATATATGTTCAGAATCCACCCTGACTAGGCCAACTGAGTCGACCTTTTCTAGCATAAATTATGATAATAGATGCAGACAAACGTTCCGCAGTCTGATTTTGTATTAAGCCACCCTCGCTCACGCATAAATTTTTTATGTGCCACAGAAAAGCATAAATACTCTTATTGAATCAATAGCGATTTTTTGCAGCATTATTGGACTATTCTCTGCAACAATACAGTTTTTTGAGCTATTCCTGAGCTAGCATTATAGGGCTTAGTCTAAGATCATTTCACACCGCCGTAGCTTAGCTTAAAATACTTGGTTGTGGATAAATCATTGGTTGTGGATGTAGATATAACGTAGATGAGCTGTTTATAAATAGATATATTTAGGGTACACAAAGGAATATAATCTAAAGATGGACTGATGGAGTTATGGACATAGATATATCAAGTGCATGAGCTGTTTATACATAGATTTATACTGGATATTTAGGTAGCACAAAGGAGATATCTATAGCTCAACAGGATGAGTTGGTTTTGGACGTAGATATGGTGAATATATATGTTTGAATATATACATCTATGGTTGGACCGATGTATGTATAAAAACAGGATTTTCTGCCAAAATACGTTATTTGAAAGACGTAGGCAACGTATCTCCCAATCTACGCGACGCCGGTTTGAGCTACCGCCGTAGCTTAGCTTGAAATACGTATTTCAGAGACGTAGGCAACGTATCTCCTAATATTAATCTACGCTATGACGGTTTGAAATGGGCAGATTTTGATTAAAAGTAGGGAATATCTCGGCTACGTCTTTCAAAAGACGCATTTCAAGCTATATGCTACCGCGATGTGAAAGCCGTGTTTTAATTATTAGCGTAAATATAATATTATAATATAATCTGCGTGAATTAGATTATAAGATTATAAAGCGTAAATTAGTTTATATGAGACTAGCAGGTAACCCGTGCTCCGCAAGGGTCTGAGAAAAAACTTGACCTACTGAAATCTTGAAGAATTTAAAATAGGCTCATAACCATCCTCTGTAAATTAAGAATCTATATGCAAAATTTCAAGATAATCAGTCCATTAGTTCAGACGTGATGATGCATCATTCGTGAATTTCCTATTCCGTATCTCTGTAAGCCAATTGTTTCCTTTATTATATTATAGTAGGATATCGGGGCACCGAGCTTCGCTCGTTATTTATTTATTGATAAAGAGAACTGAATTCTTTGAATGATTGGGGAAGGACTAACAAGCACAGCCAAAAACTGTTTCTTCCCAGAATTTTGATTTATACACTATAAGTATTCCAAAAAGTAGGTTATGCTCCATAGACTTGAATTCAGGACAAATTTTCAGTCCAAATATTTGTAAACATGAAAGTTCTAATTTAGATTGTTTACAAACCAAATTGAATAACAAAATAACACTCACTAATCACTTAGAACTGTAAAATAATGATTAACTTTGAATATTATGATAAACCATCTCATGTCAACAAATCAGATTATTTTTATCGAGTCAATTAAAATTTCCAGAATAGACTAATTGATTACACAGCTGATCTCCCACACAGGTACACGCATCTTCTGTTATCGACAGACGACTAAATTAATTATCATCTGTTTTTCCAAGGATGAATTATCCTTTTCATGTCCTTTAGCGAGTTTCCCCAGGGATGAGACCTAGTGCAATTGATTTTTTTTATTTATTTATTTATTCAATCATTCAGAACTACACAACGTTCAGAAGAGTACCACAGGCTTACGCCCAAAACGGTTCCAATTCTAATTTATACAACAGTCCAAATGTAGCTAGGTTATGAGTGTCACTCATTCTCCCATTACACACGCAATTTACAATTCAAAACACACAGAAATTATTTTTAAATTGAAAATACTTCAAAATTGAATTAAATCAATCACAATTAATTAGAAAATTCCAAACTTTGAAAAAACTATAAAATTTTGAGACCGAAAAGACAAACACACTATTTAGAACTGAACCTATCATGTACCTACTATGTTCAAAATTTCGTTAAAAGCGTTAGAGCCGTTTTCGTGATCCGTTGAACAAAAAAGAACCAGATATAAAAATATAAACAGATATACAGAAATTGATCGCTTGATATTATAGGATAAACTTTGACTGTACTTGAATCTAAAGTTCTCCTCACTCCAGTATTTCAATTTATGTAAGAATTTCAATAATATTTATTTCCCACGTCTCTCACTCTGACAGTTTACCAGTGACACAAGGTTGTCAGTGACGCTATTTCATGTAATAGTTGTTTCCAATTCTCTCGAGGCGAAAGTAAAAATACGCCTGATGAGAATTTGAACATGACTACAGTTGTTGTCACCTTATTCCAGCCAACTCACTACACTTAACAAATTTTTGAATGTCGTAATGATAACATTTCACGCATAATTACGCATGCAACAGACTGTAGTCGTAGTTTCCGTTCGCAACTGGTTGTCGTTGAATGAAGCAACTCCGTTTTACAAAAAACGTTGCTTCTACTAGATCACTTGTCTCATTCATAGATAACAAAATTAGTACCGTATAGCTTGAAGAATTATGCTTCAGGGTATTCAAATCTCTGTTTTTCAAATGAGGTTCCTAAGGGATACAAACAATAGTTCCTATAACATGATTATCATTAGCTTATTTTGCTCTTAAATCTATACATTGAAAACTTTATACATTATTATTAATAATTACAGAATCCATCACCAAAATTCCAGAATCCAACTGGAATTTACAGTTGATATTACATCAATAAACCTGTATCAGCTTCTGTCTATAGAAGGCATTGACAAGACAGAGGATCGGCAACGTTGTTCTCCTATCTTTCTCCATTCCCATTACAACATGACTCACTATAGAAAAGTGTTCGAAATATTTTCAAGGAGTCAAATCTCTAGATGAGGAATAAATCATCAGATTTTGTGTAGTGGATCACTCACCTCCAAAAGTAGAATCAATCTTCCTGGCAATTTTTCTTATTCCCCTTCTCCTCACCATCACTCTCTCTCTCTCTTTCTGTCTCTCCTCCTCCTTAAGGCGACACTTCCCCCAATTCCCCTGTTTCTACTCTATCACTCATCCGCACTTTTCATTATTATTTTTGTCCGTTGATAGTTATAACGGACTTTGAAATTCATCATCTCTACTGCATGTTGGTATTATGCGATCCTCTTACCCATATGTGGTGTGATTAGATTGCCATCGACTCAACTTACAGCTGAAAAAAAGCAGCACCTGAATTATAGCAGCTGTAATAAGCTGCAATCCCTTTTTCGATCTTGAGAGTATTGAAATTTCTATCCGCTGAATTGATTACTCTACGTGCCTCTAGTGGCAGAAATTTGAAAGTCATAGTCTTCTCATTAAGACCACTCAGGTAGATTCGATTTAAATTGGGCAAATTGCTGAGGTCTCGTGTAATATCGAATTTTATAAATGATTGAAGTACAACAAATTTATTTTATATTTTTAAAAACCTGGAGATAGTGTAAATCACTGAAACTAGTCTATTGCTTTCCGAAAAAAATTAAGGTACCCCAATTTCTAAATTGCTATACTTTCAAGGTCCCCTGAGTCCAAAAAAGTGGTTTTTGGGTATTGGTCTGTATGTGTGAGTGAGTGTGTGTGTGTGTCATGGAAAATTTGATTTTCCATGACGATTTTCTATAAAATTTGATTTTGATTTTCCATGACGATTTTCTTTAAAATTTTATTTTGATTTTCCATGACGATAAAAGTTTTGATCTTCTCTAAATTGTTAGGAAACTATAGAAGAAGGAATGTTCGTTTATTTTATAAATACGATTAATTAGGAACAAAATATTATAAATAAGAATATAATCTATTTTCTAGAAAATGAGTATCTGTGGAGTGCAGGCCCATCTTCTTGAAACTCTTGGCTTGAATATGAACGAGCTTTCATTTCACAATTATATACTGTAATTAGTTTTGATAATTCAATAATGAGAATACCTTTATTAAATTCTTGCTATAACCAGAGAAAACTCCTATAATTAATATTAATTATTGCTATTATTAATTCTGTGCTATAACGTACTATTCGATATACTTTACATTGGATGATTGAATTCTCTCCAATTCAATTATCAATAAGGAATATTTACCATGAAGATTTGGACTTAGGGGAAACTGGAGTGATTAATTTCATCAATCACATCATACCTATATCCGCTCCACTACATCAAACATTTTGATAACTCAATAGAATCACCAGTAAGTAATTAATAGCAAATTACATACAGGAAACATTGTATGAATGAACTCCATGAATTCTCACTAATTCTCATTGAAGTTATCTCATTTCATTTTATTTGTATAGTAATGATACAGTTAATCTGAACTGGTTTCGTGAGAGAGTAACCGTGTAGTTCATTCTGACGCTGTCTATAACTATTGTAATGTTGAACGGCAATAAAATTTTATTTATTTATTTATTTAGGCTTTATTATATTTTACAACAATTCACCGCAAGAAACCAATGCTAGAATTATGAGAATCTAATAATTATTAATAGACTTGTTGGGCTGGTGAATCACCATTAAATAACCAAATTACATAATTATTCATTTATGAATCACGCTATACATATCATACTGTAACCACTACAACTGTATAACATCTATTATAATTTAAGTTTCACATTAATTTATACTTTATTAATGTATACAGTGCTATTTCGTTTTGTACCACTTTAGGTCTTAACAACGAGGCACCGAGCTTCGCTCTTCATTTTTATTTATTGATAAACAGAAGACAATTCTCTAAAATGATCGTGTTTATATTTCACAGCTGGCTATACGTTATCTCATGAATTTCGGGGATGCGATATTTTGATTTTTCACATACTCGCTCACTCACTCTTTTACTATCCACAGCTGTTTCAGCCAAGGATGAATTATCCTTTTAATGTCATTCAGTGAGTTTTCCCAGGGAAGAGACCTAGTGCAATCGAATTTTTATATAATAAACCTACTATGTTCCAAATTTCGTGAAAATCGTTAGAGCCGTTTTCGAGATCCGTTGAACATAAATAACCAGATTTAAAAATATAAACAGATATACAGAAATTGATCGCCTGATATTATAGGATAAACTTTGACTGTAATTGAATCTAAACTTTTCCTCACTCCAGTATTTCAATTTATGTAAGAATTCCAATAATATTTATTTCCCACGTCTTTGACAGTTTACCAGTGACACAAGGTTGTCAGTGACGCTATTTCATGTAATAGTTGTTTCCAATTCTCTCGAGGCGAAAGTAAAAATACGCCTGATGAGAATTTGAACATGACTACAGTTGTTGTCACCTTATTCCAGCCAACTCACTACACTTAACAAATTTTTGAATGTCGTAATGATAACATTTCACGCATAATTACGCATGCAACAGACTGTAGTCGTAGTTTCCGTTCGCAACTGGTTGTCGTTGAATGAAGCAACTACGTTTTACAAGAACCGCTGCTTCTACTAGATCACTGGTCTCATTCATAAATAACAAAATTAGTACCGTATAGTTTGAAGAATTATGCTTTAGTGTATTCAAATCTCTGTTTTCAAATGAGGTTCCTAAGGGTTACAAACAATAGTTCCCTTAACATGATTATCATTAGCTTACTTTGCTCTTGAAATCTATACATTGAAAACTTTAAACATTATTATTAATAATTACAGAATCCATCACCAAAATTCCAGAATCCAAATGGAATTTACAGTTGATATTACATCAATAAACCTGTATCAGCTTCCGTCTATAGAAGGCATTGACAAGACAGAGAATCGGCAACGTTGTTCTCCTATCTTTCTCCACTGCCATTTCAACATGACTCACTATAGAAAAGTGTTCGAAATATTTTCAAGGAGTCAAATCTCTAGATGAGGAATAAATCATCAGATTTTTTGTAGTGGATCACTCACCTCCAAAAGTAGAAGCAATCTTCCTGGCAATTTTTCTTATTCCCCTTCTCCTCACCATCACTCTCTCTCTCTCTCTTTCTGTCTCTCCTCCTCCTTAAGGCGACACTTCCCCCAATTCCCCTGTTTCTACTCTATCACTCATCCGCACTTTTCATTATTATTTTTGTCCGTTGATAGTTATAACGGACTTTGAAATTCATCATCTCTAATGCATGTTGGTATTATGCGATCCTCTTACCCATATGTGGTGTGATTAGATTGCCATCGACTCAACTTACAGCTGAAAAAAGGCAGCACCTGAATTATAGCAGCTGTAATAAGCTGCAATCCCTTTTTCGATCTTGAGAGTATTGAAATTTCTATCCGCAGAATTGATTACTCTACGTGCCTCTAGTGGCAGAAATTTGAAAGTCATAGTCTTCTCATTAAGACCACTCATATAGATTCGATTTAAATTGGGCAAATTGCTGAGGTCTCGTATAATATCGAATTTTATAAATAATTGAAGTACAACAAATTTATTTTATATTTTTAAAAACCTGGAGATAGTGTAAATCACTGAAACTAGTTACTTTCCTTGCCCTATTACCATAGGTAAGGAAAGTAGTCTATTGCTTTCCGAAAAAAATTAAGGTACCCCAATTTCTAAATTGCTATACTTTCAAGGTCCCCTGAGTCCAAAAAAAGAGGTTTTTGGGTATTGGTCTGTATGTGTGAGTGAGTGTGTGTGTGTCATGGAAAATTTGATTTTCCATGACGATTTTCTATAAAATTTGATTTTGATTTTTCATGACGATTTTCTTAAAATTTTATTTTGATTTTCCATGACGATAAAAGTTTTGATCTTCTCTAAATTGTTAGGAAACTATAGAAGAAGGAATGTTCGTTTATTTGATAAATACGATTAATTAGGAACAAAATATTATAAATAAGAATATAATCTATTTTCTAGAACATGAGTACCGGTATCTGTGGAGTGAAGGCCCATCTTCTTGAAACTCTTGGCTTGAATATGAACGAGCTTTCAATTTCACAAACTATATACTGTAATTAGTTTTGATAATTCAATAATGAGAATACCTTTATTAAATTCTTGCTATAACGTACTATTCGATATACTTTACATTGGATGATTGAATTCTCTCCAATTCAATTATCAATAAGGAATATTTACCATGAAGATTTGGACTTAGGGGAAACTGGAGTGATTAATTTCATCAATCACATCGTACCTATATCCGCTCCACTACATCAAACATGTTTTTTAACTCAATAGAATCACCAGTAAGTAATTAATAGCAAATTACATACAGGAAACATTTTATGAATGAACTCCAAGACATTGAATTCTCACTAAGTAATCTCATTTCATTTTATTTGTATAGTAATGATACAGTTAATTTGAACTGGTTTCGTGAGAAAGTAACCGTGTAGTTAATTCTGACGTTGTCTATAACTAGTCTATTGTAATGTTGAACGGCAATAAAATTTTATTTATTTATTTAGGCTATATTATATTTTACAACAATTCACCGCAAGAAACCAATGCTAGAATTATGAGAATCTAATAATTATTAATAGACTTGTTGGGCTGGTGAATCACCATTAAATAACCAAATTACATAATTATTCATTTATGAATCACGCTATACATATCATACTGTAACCACTACAACTGTATAACATCTATTATAATTTAAGTTTCACATTAATTTATACTTTATCAATGTACAGTGCTATTTCGTTTTGTAACACTTTAGGTCTTAACAACGAGGCACCGAGCTTCGCTCTTCATTTTTATTTATTGATAAACAGGACTCAATTCTCTAAAATTATCGTGTTTATATTTCACAGCTGGCTATACGTTATCTCATGAATTTCGGGGATGCGATATTTTGATTTTTCACATACTCACTCGCTCACTCACTCTTTTACTATCCACAGCTGTTTCAGCCAAGGATGAATTATCCTTTTAATGTCGTTCAGCGAGTTTTCCCAGGGAAGAGACCTAGTGCAATCGAATTTTTATATCATAAACCCACTATGTTCCAAATTTTGTGTAAATCGTTAGAGCCGTTTTCGAGCCGTATTTGTATATATTTTTAATATACAGAAATCGCTCGCTTAATATAATAGGATAAAAATAACTAGCGAAGATTGGTGCCCCGATATTTATCATTAAATTATCAAATTACATAATTATTCATTATGAATTACGCTATACATATCAGACTGTAACCACTATTTTACAGAATCAAGCTCCTCAGTAAATTTTAGACGAAACTGACTCGATTCAAAAGAATAGATAAATGGTTTTGCTGTAAAATCCTCAAAACAGTATTCCGTAATTCTGTATTTTAATTGCTGTAAAAATGTGTGGCAAGTCGTTTGTATGATTTAATGTCAATCCTAGAGTATCAAACAGGTTTGCCGAACATTCACATTGATGCATTTATGGCGGGTGAAATACATCGTGAGAAAATAATGCTCACTGCTCTTAATCCAACATTTACTTATTCAGGTTGTCGTTAGTCCATCATTTTCTTATTCATTCTCTCACACACTCACACACACACATAGACACCGTGAGGTAACTCTTTCTCTCTCACAAATAAACACGATGAGGTAATTCTTACTCTCTCACAAATAAACACGGTTAGGTGTGGAGTAATTTCTTCTCTCTCACACACACTCACAAATAATCGGTCAGCTGTGAGTTAACTCTTTCTCTCGAACTAACTTGTGATGTTTTTCTTTCTCTCTCAGATCAACCCTGTCGTTTGTACTTGCTTTTCTGCATTCTTGCGGCCTGCAAGAAAGAGACGTTAGCATCTCGGCCATGTAATAGCCTAATTCCAGCTGACTCACCGTCATTACGGACTCCCTCTATATCTACTCCACCGTGCGCATTCAAATTACACGAACCGACCTCCTCCACAATCCCTCCTCCATCCTCCTCACTTAATCTTGTCCAGTCTCTCTCGTTCTTCTCACACTTACTCTCGCAGTCCCACCGAACTTTGGTGCGTCCGACTACTCATCAGGGGATCACACAATGCAGAGTGAATCCTCCAAATGATATTCTCGCCACTGGATAATTTCCGTACAATAATCCCACTTCGCTACGCATCGCACTGCTCCAGCACAGCACTCAATCTCCAAACACTTCTCGATTTGATGGCGACGCTGTGTCGCCTCCAAATCGACTGTCAAAACTGTTTTATTCAGAACGGTCAACGTGTCTGATTGGATAGTCAAATCCAATCAAATCTGAATATTAAAGTAGTGTGTGATGTTGTGGTACTTTTTCATAATTAAATCACAGTGTGTGTGTGTGTGTGTGTGTGTGTGTGTGTGTGTGTGTGTATGAGTGTATGTTCGTCTGTGTACACGATATCTCATCTCCCAATTAACGGAATGACTTGAAATTTGGAACGTAGGGTCCTTGCAATACAAGGATCCGACACGAACAATTTCGATCAAATGCGATTCAAGATGGCGGCTAAAATGACGAAAATGTTGTCAAAAACAGGGTTT
This sequence comes from Nilaparvata lugens, assembly GCF_014356525.2. NCBI lineage: Eukaryota > Metazoa > Arthropoda > Insecta > Hemiptera > Delphacidae > Nilaparvata > Nilaparvata lugens. The sequence continues at coordinate 72,611,039 of NC_052508.1, read as the reverse complement.
TTCGCGATTTTCTCGAAAACGGCTCCAACGATTTTGTTCAAAGTTATAACTGAAATAGTTATCGATAAGCTCTATCAACTGCCACAAGTCCCATATCTGTAAAAAATTCAGGACCTTCGCCCCATCTATGCAAAGTTTGATTTTAGATTCTCAATTATCAGGTTTCAGATACAATTTAAACAAAAAATTTCGAATGGAAAAGATTGAGCAGAGAATCTCTACAATTAATGTTCAGTAACAGTTTCACCTAAAATTGAAAATAAGCTCGAAATTCGAGAAAATGTGATTATCAAATTATTGCAAACTGTTGGCAACTGTTGATTCTATTAAATGATTCACTATGAAGAGATAGCAGACCTCGTGTGTCTCCAGCGTTATTTTCCTGTCACCAGCTGGCTCAGATCTTTGTTTATAAGTAGACTTGAGTTGCGCGGGAACACTAGCGTCAGTTGATCAATTTTCATAACGGCAAGGAAAGTTGTGTGAGTGCGCCACACCAGATTTTTGAAGTTTGAAGTAAGTTCATTTTCAATTGAATTGAACATTACAAGACACTTATCATTAAAATTATAATGACTGTCAGTATTGGTTTTATAAAAATGACATTAAAAAAGGCGAACCGTACCCTTCAATACTCTTCTCCCAAATAGAATATATTGAAATAGAATAAAAAAGTACCCTTCACGAATAAAAATTGCATAACAAAGGTAACAACTAATTTCCAAATTTTCTTAAATAACTCAATATTATTTGTTACAAGTGGTAATTGAGTGGAATATTTCTAATCAATTTATTAATTCAAGCCTTCTAATTCAAAATTTATAGTTTTCATTTTTGTTTTGGACTGAAATTTTATCAAAATTGTACACGTGAAATTCTAACCTTATTTCGGACTTTTTCACCTATAAATTTGGAAGAAAAAAAACACAAGGACTATCTTATTATTTTATCTTTCAATGTTATTACATTAGTGTTATTTGCATTGTAAATAAATAAATAAAATGAAAAAATAAAAATGTATTTTTCATTACTGATTCTTTAGTTATGAACTAGCAGGAAACCCGTGCTCTGCAAGGGTCTACTTTAAAACTTGACAAACTGAAAACTTGACGTTATGAAATTTTGAAGAGTTGAAAATAGGCCCATGATCATCCTCGGTTAATTAAGATTCAATATGCAAAATTTCAAGTTAATCAGTCCAGTAGTTCAGACGTGATGATGCGTCAATAGTTATTTGTGCAACTAGTGTGCAAAGTGACAGTTTGCTGCACCGAAAGAAACGTTTACGCACGAGCCGTAGGCGAGGGCGGAATGGTTTCTTGAGTGCAGCAGAGGAACTTTACGCACGTATTTCACATTAAATTTTTCCTACAGTTACCATTGAATATGAAAAGTGGTTGATTATGGCTGAAAGTGTAATGTTGGCTGAAATCCATCAAATGTTTGTCTGTATAATTTTGTTATTAATAACAACTTTAATTTATTTTAAACTTGATAATCCAATTGAAAATTAATAATCAATAATTCATTCAAATTAAAAATTAAATTGATCCAATTAATTTGAAAATTGAATAATTTGAGTAAATCTTATTTTCGTAATAATTTTTCAACCAATCAATTTATGAATGAAAAATATTTGAAATAATTAATAATATTCAAAATGTATAATCTAATGAGTTCTCATTATTATTTATGTGAAAATCAAAAAAATTAACAAATTGCATTCAAAATACACGCCAACAATGTCAACAGCTGATTGGGATTGCTGCAAGATAATACGCAAAGTATTAAGAGTACGCAAAGTAATACTTTGCGCACTAGAGCGTAAAAGTGATTCTTTGCGGCTTGCAATCAGTGCAGAAATGGTCACTTTCCAAGGTACCTGTAGGAAAACATAATTTTCCTATCCCGTAAGTGTATAAGCCAGTTCATATTTGACTGATAATAGAAAATAGAGTAGCCCACCTTCCTAAAGACAATCTATTCCTTTACTACATATCTCAATATGGAAGGTGAACTTTTCCAGGGATGACATCTTTCGAATCGTCATCAAATTAATAGTCACACGGTTCAATTTTGTCGCCGAAGAAGAGCAAGCAATTTGACATCGGGCGAAGTGCTTTCATGAGGCACTTTAAAAAGAATAGAAAGGACACAATTAATTCACCATATAGGAGATGAACAACTCACATCAGATAATGAGAGTTAATGACGGTTGAAATGCGTTGGAAAGAGACAACCGATTGTGTGTCAAGTGAGTGAGAAGAAGACGGAAGATGATATGTGCCAGAGCGGCGAATAAATTGGCCAGATAATGCAGCAATGAACGATGAAATTGTTGGGAAATTATTTATTATTAGTAAAAAAAAATTGCATGCCTCATAGTTTGTTTCGGGATGCCGCAAAAGATGTGTGAGTATACAGGTGGGAGCCGACAAAGGCGAGAGAGAGAGAGTAAGATGCACTAGAGAGAGACTAGCCTGTGTGTGTGTTGTGTGTGTGTGTGTGTTGTGTGTGTGGTGTGTGTGTGTGTGTGTGTGTTGTGTGTGTGGTGTGTGTGTGTGTGAAAGAAGGAGGAAGTAGAAGGAGAGTTAGAGAAGGATAAAAGAGTTGGAAATAGTTGATAGAAGAGAAAATTCGGAGATAAACCTTCAATAAACGCAACCTTTGGACAACATTAACTTTTTATCGAAATTTTTGGAGGGAAATAGTACAGGCTCAGCCTAGTTTTTCCTTCAATGTCATAATATTATATTATGATTGTAGTATTTTTACAATAAATGAATAAATAGTTGAAAAAATAAATAAAAGAGTAGGAGGTGAAGGTAAGAGGAAGTGGAGAATTGAGAAGAGAAGTGGATGATTTCAGATTTGGATTAATTTATGTGAATAGCATCAAACATAAGGAAAAATGGAAAGGAGAAACAAAAAAAGTTATGAAAGTAGGAGAATTTAGAGAACCATAGAAAGTGAATGAGAATGAATGAAAGAGGGGTGGTAAAGATGAATGATATTATAAAAATGAGATCGAAAGGCAGTGTGTCAGAATAATGGAAAATAATGATGAAAAAATAAATCACATTATTACCGCAAAAAACAGACCTGTCCGCGATACAAAAACTTAAATACTGAACAAATTGTGTGTGAAAAAAGGGTACCTTTCACGAAATTACTCATCTACCAACCAATTATGTGTCATATTTATAAAGAATTTCTATAAGTTATGCTCAACAAGAAAAACAGTTTTTTGCATCTCCTGAAAAGTTTTTTCTTGGACATGTCTGGTTTCTCAGTGGACATTCAAATGTGGATTAGGAATGAAGGAATGAAGGAGAAGAAGTAGAAGATGAAGAAGAGAAGAAGAAGATGAAGAAGATGAAGAAGAAGAAGAAGAAGAAGAAGAAGAAGAAGAAGAAAAGATGATGAAGAAGAAGAAAAATAAGAAAAAAAAGATGATGAATGAGAAAAAGAAGAAGAAATAGAGGCAGGGGAATTGAAAGCTATATAAAAGAGAATTCTTTATATATTGATCATTTTCAACACTGAAGATAAACTACATTATGCTATTTTCAAGTTAAACGAAATTGGGTTGGACTTTGGCATGAAAATCTCACCTCAAAAATCCAAGATAATGGCATTCAGGGGAAAGTGGCCAGTCACATCAATAATCGTGATAGACAATCAAGCATTAGATCAAGTGAGAGACTTCAGCTACTGGGATGCCGCATTTCATTTGATAAGGATGAAGATATTGGTGAAAAAGTGGCGAGATTCAGTGCGATCTGTGGCTCTATAAGACGAGCTATAGGAAGGCGAACGAGACAAGATACCCAGCTGAAGTTTTACAAAACAATGGCGATACCGTTAATAACATACGGTAGTGAGGCATGGATCTTAAACAGACAAACTGAATCTCGTATACAAGCTGCTGAATGAGATTTTACGAGCGGTCAAAGGTTGTAGTAGACTGGATAAAATAAGGAATGACAACATAAGAGCTGAATTGAATGTAGACCGCTATTGGATATTCTGAAGAAATATCGGGAAAATTAGTCTACTCATTTATTCAGAATGCATCCAATAGGCTGCCAATATTAGCATGGGAGTACAAACCCGAAGGAAAGCGAGGCATAGGAAGACAAGGGAGAAATGGATGCCGGTACAGGCCAATAGAGCCTAATCCTTGTAAGAAGCTGATGATGATGATAAAAGAGAATATAAATAACAGAAAATACACACTTTTCAGGGCTACTGAAATTATTAAAACACAATAAAATATAATATTAAGTACCCTTTTATTTTATTACAACATGACCATTTTCAACTCTCCAGGAGCCATTTTCAAGTGTAAATCTTTAGTTTTTTTATAAAATTGTCTTACAGAAAATATCTTTTATCACATAGATTATTTTTAAGCAATAGAGTTGAATAAATAATGGAAATGATGAGAGAATAAAGACAGAGAACACCAAAATTAGAACCAAGAAGAAGATAAAAAAGAATGAAGATTATAGGTGAATAATATTGGTTAGTCGCTAGATCTCCTAATGTATTTCTGGCGGTAGAAGTCATCTACAGTCTGAATCAGGGACCAGGGTGTTGGAAGCAGCTATAGTTACTTCCACTATAAGTAACTATAGTTATATCTATAGATGGGTAGATGGAGGGAATTATCATCGAATTGTTTTTCTTGCTCATCAGAGCGCTCCTCTCTTTCACCACATCTCCGCTCTCTCACTTTTCTCGACCGAGTCCGTGAATCATTTGTGTATTAAAAAGGAGCGAACTTGAACGCCCGATGACCATAATCATGAATAAATTACCGCGCTGTACGCATGCGCATCAACTGCATCTTACACATCATTTTCTCTATCCTCAGTTCATCACCGTTTCGTTGCCTCGGCTTCGACGATAATGATTCTCTCCTCTCTCACACTCTCTCTCTCTCTCTCTTCTCCTGCATTGAAACCACTCTTTACTTTAACTATGAGATTCACTTGATACTCTCAACATCCCTTATGAATAAAACTAATACTTTCCATTCAAAACATACTGATAGTTTTGAAGGAAGCTCTTCTCCGGCCTAGCGTTTCATTTCATTTTTTAAGAAATAATGAAAACACAAAAATAATTGAAATATTTTTTTCATGATGATTTCCAACATAAAAGTATAATTCAAACTAATTGATTATTTTCATTAGAAATGTTCAATTCAAACCCAACTATACTAGTAGTTCTGTGAACAATAGACCTCGCGCTCAGTAAGTTACATTGACCTGTTGTTATGTTTTCTCAAAAATAAATAAGTAATTTATCAATTTAAAATGTCTAGAAAAAATTCTTAATAAACATAGAGCTTTCTGTCCTATCGTACCGTGACGTGTCGTCCCGGAATGTGAGTGTGAGCGCTGTTATCAGGTCTGGCTGCAACTGTCTACAACGTTGATGGAAAGATACATTTTAAAGATGTTCGATGTTTTTGAACATGTAGTATTATAATTAACTGTCTACTAACGTTGATGGAAAGATACTTTTTCAAAATGTTCGATGTTTTTGAACGGATAGTATTATAGTCCACTGAACAGCTGATTTATGATTAATTCTATAGTCTGATTTTTACTCTAATATTGGCGTATGAAGGAGGCTCTTTTTCCTTTTATATTATCCTTGAAATGCAAAATTTCCAAAAACCTTGTATATACGTCGACGCACAATTAAAAAAGGAACATACCTGTCAAATTTCATGAAAATCTGTTACCGCGTTTCGCTGTAAATGCGCAACATATAAACATTTAAATATTCAAACATTTAGACATTGAGAAATGCCAAACCGTCCACTTGAATCTTAGACCTCACTTCGCTCGGTCAATTATAGTCTGAATACGCAGTTTTTCATGTTTTATCACATGAGAAAGGACTAGAGATCTAGTTCCCTAAACTAAACGGGACGATGACAAACTGGGCTGACGACAAACTGGGCTGACGACAAAGTTGCACGCCGTCAAACTGGGCTGCATTCCTTAGAGTGCCAGTTTGGCGGTGCATGCAACGACAAACTGGGCTGGAAAACCAGCCCAGTTTGTCGTCAGCCCACTTTGTCGCCAACCCAGTTTGACACGGTCCCAACTAAACCTGAGTTTAAACCAAAATTCTGTCCGTGCTCAGTTTCTCATGTGTTGCGTTTTTGAGGATCATAAAAATCTACTCAGTATGAGCACAGCACACTTCTAAATTCAAATTCAAATTCAAATTCATTTTATTGAGCCAAAAAGAACATACAGGCCAAGTCAAAACATAAAAATAGACAGAATAACAATACACTACTAAACTACTGTCTTGAACTTAAATTTTCCGTCCGAATATGCAGTTTTCCATGTGTAACAACACACGAAACCTGCGTTCATTGAGTAAAACAATGGCAAGCCTGTTTCTGACAAGCCTCGTTCATTAATGACTATTTTGAAGCCGCTGCGGTGAGCGGCGAACGACGCGGAAACACAACATCATAAATCATGGTGTTAGCTCCTCGAATTCCATCTGTGAAATTCACTTTCAAATGTCAGTGATGTTCAATGGTGAACATTGACGTTATCCATAAGGTTTATACTGACAGTAAATCTCATTAACATCATCACTGGTAGCATGGGAAGCGTTGGAGTGATTTGAATGAGGAATTCTGAGAGTTTTAAGTGAACTCCGCACTACCAGGATTCCTCTATTGCTTCTCTACTACTGTACGCGGGTACTCCGCACATAATGAGCGTTCCACTACCCTGAGCTGTAAGTCAAATTGAGGAGTTGAATGGAATAGGGGCGTAACCCAGAAATTGGGATTTCGTGAAAATGGGCCTAGAAGTTTTCAACTAGTTTCAAAATAGAGAGGTTTTTTTCTAAATACTTGGAACTAGTATCATATGGTAGTTTGATATCTTATGAATGGAGTGGAATATAAAAATTCAAAGTATACAGCTACAGTTAATCTATATTGAATGTTTAAAATATGCTTGTAACTGCCCTTATTCCATTCAACATAGAGAGGTTCGACTGTAGTTCTTTATTTATCACTGCATTCATACAATATGAATAGTGTCAAGATGAAAATAAAATTATAATTCAATTCTAATTTCTCAAGTCTTTATCAACTGCGACCTACTGTACTCTTGACAAGTCATTGAATTATCCACTATTTTGAATCTCAGTAATCTTTAGATGAACTTAAAGGGTTAGCCCAATCACAACAATCTCTTCAGAACCATTTGGCTGATGTCAATAACACTTGGAAAGGGTTGCGGATTGAAACGCGTGCTTTTTATTGCTAGCTGTCAGGTATAAAGTGATAATACATATTATTATAGCATGTGTATACAAATCGAACCCGATTCAAATGACACGGGTGAGTTTACAAGAGGCGTGTGCATGGTTAAAAGGGTGGTATTTATACAGTCATGTCCTACAGGTAGCTGAATAATAGGTTGAGATGTAAAAAGGGGTAATTTTAATAATGCCTGTGAGTGGTTTTTTAGCGTGTGGCTGTTTATGCACAAAGGAGTGGAAGGGTTGATAGACCTGTTCGCCCTTGGCGCCCCCTTCAAGGGTCAGACACGCGACTCGGGATAAATTCACCTATCTTTGATTTGAATAGAAGACCCGGTAGGGTCTACATATATTCATACACCTTGCTAGAGCCGACACACATTCAAAGTAGTTCACCCTTTTTATGGTTGTCGCACTTGCCTGATCCACCACCTCTTTGAAATCAAGAGCCCTGTATTATAATGTTGGTAACCCTTCTAATGCGAGGGCTCTTATGGGTTTGATTGTCGATTTATATATTAATCTACTCGCAAAATGGTTAAAAGCTACCTGGTTTATTACAAACCTAAAACAATCTAATAGCATAGAGAAACAATAGCTTGAGTAGATATTCATTCGAGCACTACAAAATACATTCATGTCCAAGTAACTTACACTATTTTTTACTTTCCTTGCCCTATTACCATAGGTAAGGAAAGTATTGCTTTCCGAAAAAAATTAAGGTACCCCAATTTCTAAATTTCTATACGTTTCAAGGTCCCCTGAGTCCAAAAAGTGGTTTTTGGGTATTGGTCTGTATGTGTGTGTGTGTGTGTGTGTGTGTGTGTGTGTGTGTGTGTATGAGTGTATGTGCGTCTGTGTACACGATATCTCATCTCCCAATTAACGGAATGACTTGAAATTTGGAACTTAAGGTCCTTACGATATAAGGATCCGACACGAACAATTTCGATCTGATGCAATTCAAAATGGCGGCTAAAATGGCGAAAATGTTGTCAAAAACAGGGTTTTTTGCAATTTTCTCAAAACGGCTACAACGATTTTGATCAAATTCATACCTAAAATAGTCATCGATAAGCTCTATCAACTGCCACAAGTCCCATATCTGTAAAAATTTCAGGAGCTCCGCCCCATCAATGCAGATAGATTCCCAATTATCAGGCTTCAGATACAATTGAAACGAAAAAAATAAAGTGGAGTAGATTGAGCATGAAAATCTCTACAATTAATGTTCAGTAACATTTTCACCTAAAATTGAAAATAAGCTTTAAATTCGAGAAAATGTGATTATTCAATTGCAAATTATTGTTGATTCTATTAAATCATTCACTATGAAGAGATAGATATCAGACCTCATGTGTGTCTCCAGCGTTATTGCCCTGTCACCAGCTGGCTCAAATCTTTGAATAGTGGACTTAAGATGCGCGGGAACACTAGCGTCAGGTGATCAATTTTCATAACGGCAAGGAAAGTTGTGTGAGTGCGCCACACCAGATTTCTATATACCGTGGTATAGATTATAAGACAGTATAATGCGACGAAATAATAATGATGTTAATAATAATATAATCTTAGAATCCTAATCAATTAAACAAAGAAATCCTAGACACCGAAGTTCGATTTGGGACTACTTTTCGTCAGCTCTTAACACGATGAGTAATAATGCACTTACACACCAAATCTAACCACAGACACGGCTGTATTGTTACGCAAGACTAACCTGCCTATTGTATTGAAGGTATTCAACAGCTACTGTGAGTAGTTGTATATTGAACGAGCTTTGAGGCTTCGATGTTGATGATAGTTTTGTCCTACTTACAGCTACTGTCTTCTCCCTCCCTCTAACTTCTTTTCACTTTCGCATCGGCGTGTGTGTGTGTGTGTGTGTGTGTGTGTGTGTGAGACGGTCATCTTCTTCGAATCATAATGAAACGACTATGTGGAACCATAATGGTGAGCGCAACACAATAATTAGGCGGCCAAATGTCAACCTTCGCTCTATACACCTGCCACCATTAAAAGCGCATTACAATGAAAATCTTTTCATGTAAATATCATGCATGTTTAATGTACAGGCCATTACTGCTTTTGAATGTCCCGCGCGGCGCTACCGAGCTCAAACGTCAAGGACACACGGACTAGAGAGAGCACGAAATAGAGGAGGAAAACTAATGGAAGATTAGAAACGAATCGGGGAAGATGAGGTGGAGAGGAATCACCCTAATCGACCCGTCCAGCCGCCTCGCTCATTCAAAGCCTCCCGAATTAATGTCTGTCTGATGCGGCTACTGTAACTTACCGAGAATAACTTATCACTAGACGCATCAATGCAAGAAACTATTGTGAATAAGAATGAACAGCTAGGGAGATTTCTTCAGTAGGCATACAATAATCAACCTGATAGGTTTTCTCTGCCATTGTCTAGGATGGTTAATGATTTTACGGGAAGATTAAGGCTCAACTCACACTTACGCGACTCAGGTTGAGAAGAGACTCAACTCTAGTCGAGAGCATGTGTTGAAACATCATTCTCGCCTGCAAAAGGCCCCTTCCCGTCCTTGTGACTTAAGATACTATACCCTTAAGATATCTGAATCTAGTTACATTAAGGCTCAACTCACACTTACGCGACTCAGGTCGAGAAGAGACTCGACTCTAGTCGAGAGCATGTGTTTTCAAATGGTGACGTCGCGGAGACTAGAATCGACTGGTCTGAGTGTCACCATTATTGGAAACACATGCTCTCGACTAGAGTCGAGTCTCTTCTCGACCTGAGTCGCGTAAGTGTGAGTTGAGCCTTAATGTAACTAGATTCAGATATCTTGAGGGTATAGTATATTAAGTCACAAGGACGGGAAGGGGCCTTTTGCAGGCGAGAATGATGTTTCTAGTCGAGGCGTTAGCCGAGACTGAAATTTCATTTGAACACTGCAAAAGAATTCACGTCCAAGTAACTTACACTATTTTTTGTCATTTACGGCGAAACGCGGTAATAGGTTTTCATGAAATTTGACAGGTATGTTTCCTTTTTTAATTGCGCGTCGACGTATATACAAGGTTTTTGTAAATTTTTCATTTCAAGGATAATATAAAAGGAAAAAGGAACCTCCTTCATACGCCAATATTAGAGTAGAAATCAGACTATAGAATATTCATCATAAATCAGCTGACAAGTGATTACACAGATGTGTGGAGAAGCCAGTCTATTGGTGTATTTCCATAAGGTCTATAGTTTCAATCAGGTTCTTGTGGATGAGAATAATGCATGGAGTCTACTGTTCACAGAACTACTAGTAAACTATAGACCTAGTATAGAACTAGTAAACTAGTAGTTCTGTGAACAGTAGACCTCACGCAGTATTCTCATCCACAAGTACCTGATTGAAACTATAGACCTTATTGAAATACAGCAATAGACTGGCTTCTCCACACATCTGTGTAATCACTTGTCAGCTGATTTATGATGAATATTTCTATAGTCTGATTTTTACTCTAATATTGGCGTATGAAGGAGGCTCCTTTTTCATTTTGTATTATCCTTGAAGTGCAAAATTTTCAAAAACCTTGTATAGGCCTATACGTCGACGCGCAATTAAAAAAGGAACATACCTGTCAAATTTCATGAAAATCTATTACCGCGTTTCGCCGTGAATGCGCAACATATAAACGTTTAAACATCCAAACATTCAAACATTTAAACATTAAGAGAAATGCCAAACCTTCAACTTGAATCTTAGAGCTTGTTCACATGACAGCGATTTACGCTCGGTTGTCGCTCGATTGGCAAATCGCTCGGTTTGCCAGCCTCGTACACATGACAGCGATTCATGATAGGTTTTCTCTGCCATTGTCTAGGTTTGTTAATGATTTTACGGGAAGATTAAGGCTCAACTCACACTTACGCGACTCAGGTCGAGAAGAGACTCGACTCTATCCCCCTTCCCGTCTTGTGACTAAGACCTATACTCTCAAGATATCTTAATCTAGTTACATTAAGGCTCAACTCACACTTACGCGACTCAGGTCGAGAAGAGACTCGACTCTATCCCCCTTCCCGTCCTTGTGCTTAAGACACTATACTCTCAAGATATCTTAATCTAGTTACATTAAGGCTCAACTCACACTTACGCGACTCAGGTCGAGAAGAGACTCGACTCTATCCCCCTTCCCGTCCTGTGACTTAAGACACTATACTCTCAAGATATCTTAATCTAGTTACATTAAGGCTCAACTCACACTTACGCGACTCAGGTCGAGAAGAGACTCGACTCTATCCCCCTTCCCGTCCTGTGACTTAAGACACTATACTCTCAAGATATCTTAATCTAGTTACATTAAGGCTCAACTCACACTTACGCGACTCAGGTCGAGAAGAGACTCGACTCTATCCCCCTTCCCGTCCTGTGACTTAAGACACTATACTCTCAAGATATCTTAATCTAGTTACATTAAGGCTCAACTCACACTTACGCGACTCAGGTCGAGAAGAGACTCGACTCTATCCCCCTTCCCGTCCTGTGACTTAAGACACTATACTCTCAAGATATCTTAATCTAGTTACATTAAGGCTCAACTCACACTTACGCGACTCAGGTCGAGAAGAGACTCGACTCTATCCCCCTTCCCGTCCTTGTGACTTAAGACACTATACTCTCAAGATATCTTAATCTAGTTACATTAAGGCTCAACTCACACTTACGCGACTCAGGTCGAGAAGAGACTCGACTCTAGTCGAGAGCATGTGTTTTCAAATGGTGACGTCGCGGAGACTAGAATCGACTGGTCTGAGTGTCACCATTTGGAAACACATGCTCTCGACTAGAGTCGAGTCTCTTCTCGACCTGAGTCGCGTAAGTGTGAGTTGAGCCTTAATGTAACTAGATTCAGATATCTTGAGGGTATAGTATCTTAAGTCACAAGGACGGGAAGGGGCCTTTTGCAGGCGAGAATGATGTTTCTAGTCGAGGCGTTAGCCGAGACTGAAATTTCATTTGAACACTGCAAAAGACATTCACGTCCAAGTAACTTACACTATTTTTTGTCATTTACGGCGAAACGCGGTAATAGATTTTCATGAAATTTGACAGGTATGTTCCTTTTTTAATTGCGCGTCGACGTATGTACAAGGTTTTTAGAAATTTTGAATTTCAAGGATAATATAGAAGGAAAAAGGAGCCTCCTTCATACGCCAATATTAGAGTAGAAATCAGACTATAGAATATTCATCATAAATCAGCTGACAAGTGTTTACACAGATGTGTGGAGAAAGCCAGTCTATTGCTGTATTTCCATAAGGTCTTTAGTTTCAATCAGGTTCTTGTGGATGAGAATACTGCGTGGGGTCTACTGTTCACAAAACTACTAGTAAACTATAGACCTAGTATAGAACTAGTAAACTAGTAGTTCTGTGAACAGTAGACCTCACGCAGTATTCTCATCCACAAGTACCTGATTGAAACTATAGACCTTATGGAAATACAGCAATAGACTGGCTTCTCCACACATCTGTGTAATCACTTGTCAGCTGATTTATGATGAATAATTCTATAGTCTGATTTCTACTCTAATATTGGCGTATGAAGGAGACTCCTTTTTCCTTTTATATTATCCTTGAAGTGCAAAATTTTCAAAAACCTTGTATAGGCCTATACGTCGACGCGCAATTAAAAAAGGAACATACCTGTCAAATTTCATGAAAATCTATTACCGCGTTTCGCCGTGAATGCGCAACATATAAACGTTTAAACATCCAAACATTCAAACATTTAAACATTAAGAGAAATGCCAAACCGTCGACTTGAATCTTAGAGCTTGTTCACATGACAGCGATTTACGCTCGGTTGTCGCTCGATTGGCAAATCGCTCGGTTTGCCAGCCTCGTACACATGACAGCGATTCATGAGCGGTTTGCGCTCGGTTATGATAAATAATTACTAGGTACAACATCTATGTACTCAATCTTAATATCTTAATCTATGTACTTAATCACTATATTACTCTTAAACATATATTACTGCTCTGATCGAAACCGCTCGGTTGACTGAAGACATGTGTACGCTCTCATGCCTGCTCTAGTATATCGAGCCGCCCGGCAACCGAGCGACAACCGAGCGGTTGTAGTCTGAGACTACAACCGCCGCGATTCGCCGGCGACTACTAAAACCGAGCGATGCATGTGTACGGCACCATGTGTTTCCCTATACCTGGCAATCGCTCGGTTTGTCAACCGCGCGACAACCGAACGTAAATCGCTGTCATGTGAACAGGCTCTTAGATCTCACTTCGCTCGGTCAATTATGTCTACTCGTTATCTACTAGTACTTATTATTATTTTTTTACTCGGCCCTAGGTCGACTACCCTGATTCCAATAGTTTTAATGGTTTTCACATTCTTATATTACTCCAGCTGATGAGAATGATTGAGATATTCTCTGCCCGGAGCAGTCGTGTGTATAAACAAATTGTCTGTAGCTCCTCCCTGAAATGATTCAACATTTCGGTTGAGTGAGTCGTTAGACGCGATCATTTGTATGGAAAATGTCTGAAGGTTGCAGTACGTTATAACGGCAAGCAGATAAATAAATGTTAAATTTTGAGAAATTCGTTACCGTTTGCAGCGATTTATGAGCTGTAATTATACGTAGTAATTTGAATAAGTTTTTGACACATCTCACGAGAATAAATAGTCGACGGCTGACTTGGCATGTTGCAGACGGTCGTAACAAATACGAAAAAGGCTGGCCGATAGTTGAAGTGAAGCGCTCCAGGCTTCAACTCCTTCGCTCGTAATTACTTACTGTTTGTCTTGATTGAGATGTAACTGTCGACCAAACTAGCTTGATTGCCTCCTCGCATATGTATGGAATGACCGCTATCAATAACCGAATAGCAGTTCTGCCTATTCTAACACTCCGGTCTCCAACCCTCATCAACTTCATTGCTAACTCTTCAATATCGAGCAACTCGTAAAAGAAGAATTAATCAACGTGAAAACGCGTTGAACAACCTCTGGACTCCTAGCTATCAGGAAGGAGCGCTGGAAACGAGAGCTAATTTTTCAATATCCTGAAGAAATTGTTATGAGTTGTTAAATTAGAGTGGAAGGATTCGAATTAAAGTGGAATTTCTGTCAATTTATCAATAGAATTCACCTCTAGATGAATGGATTCATTGACCGAGCGAAGTGAGGTCTAAGATTCAAGTTGATGGTTTGGCATTTCTCTTAATGTTTAAATGGTTATATGTTGCGCATTTACGGCGAAACGCGGTAATAGATTTTCATGAAATTTGACAGGTATGTTCCTTTTTTAATTGCGCTTCGACGTATATACAATGTATTTCGAAATTTTGCATTTCAAGGATAATATAAAAGAAAAAAGGAGCCTCCATACGCCAATATAAGAGTAAAAATCAGACTATAGAATTATTCATCATAAATCAGCTGACAAGTGATTACACAGATGTGTGGAGAAGCCAGTCTATTGCTGAATTTCCATAAGGTCTATAGTTTCAATCTGGTACTTGTGGATGAGAATACTGCGTGAGGTCTACTGTTCACAGAGCTACTAGTTAACGTGGATTAAAGAATTAACGTGGAATTTCTGTCAATTTATCAATAGAATTCACCTAATCGGAGAATTGCAAGAGTCAAAGCAATTGTTGGTTTGTAGTATGCTTCACAAAAGAGTCAAACCAAGCTATAAATCAAACTCTCGAATATAAATCAACCTCTATAAATCAACCATCAACCTCCTGATGGTTTGTTGATAATGGCATTCGATTCTCCGAGATTTAAAACCGGGGAAACAGACAGTCCATAGATTACATTCTGTATTCTTTATTGATTGATACAATAAGTACATCATCAAAATGATAGGGGGAGAAAAAAAGGTAACCTTGTGCTAATCAATAGGTAGGTTTGTGATTTTGTATTCAAATTTTTCAAATAAGTTCAATATTTCTCAAGTTTTTTATTTATTGTGATACATATTATGTCAACTTTCAAAATTCAAAATCTTCAAATCATTATCCCTGGATCAAAAATTAAGTGACGAAGCAGTGTGTGATATCATAACCTCAAACTTTGGACAACATTAACTTTTTATCGAAAATTTTGGAGAGAAATAGTACAGGCTCAGCCTAGTTTTTCCTTCAATATCATAATTATATTATGATTGTAGTATTTTGTACAATAAATAAATAAAAAAAAAAATCCTCTCACAAATTAATATAAGGTTACACATAGTCCGAAATAGGTTAAGTCTTGTAGTTGTTCACTTCACACAATTTTCAGTCCTTAATTATTTTATAATTAAGATATTTTATAATCATTGGAATACTTGATTACTTTATCCATTTATTTATTTACAGTGGCAACTTTCTACTAGTATTTTGAGCCTAGGGAAAACGAGATGATAGATGATTATTCAAACGTCTCTATGAATTTAATTGGATTAAACCGGTTTTTTTTCTAGCACAGTACCATAGGATAGTTCTTTCATGAAAGTAGGTTACCTCTTCCATCAAAATATCGTATTTTCCAAGATTTCCAAAAATGGCATTGACAATATTATATTTCTACATTATTCTGATGTACTCCACTTGATCATCCCATAATTTGTTGTTGATTTGATCATTAACGAGTTCAGAGTAGAATAAAATTGAAATTGAAATTTATTCTACCATTTATTTAATATTTCTGCTGAGTAACATTGTGTATGTTGAGCAACAAGCACATATTTTTCACATATTGGCTCTTTTTTGTCTCATTTCTATAGGACTACTTTGAATATGAATAAAAATTTAAGAATACATTTCATTTCCCAATCATCATTCTAGTCTGAATGATAAGACCTATCACAACACTGGATTGCTTGAAATGTCAACACCTAAACTGAAATCTGGTTCAATCTGAACAGAAAATGTAGAGAAACGGATATCAACTGACAACCAATTCTACTTGTTGTCTTCCTCCAAAAAACTCCGTCATGTTGTCAGTAAAACCAAAAATGATTTTCAATGTGGATATAGACTTTTATGAGGAGCTATTGCATCGTGTCTCACAACTATTCTTCATTAAAGATTATGCGGGATACATGAATCTATATATATATAAAAGCGAAATGGCACTCACTCACTGACTGACTGACTGACTCACTCACTCACTCACTCATTCACTCACTCGCATAACTAAAAATCTACCGGACCAAAAACGTTCAAATTTGGTAGGTATGTTCTGTTGGCCCTTTAGAGGCGCACTAAGAAATCTTTTAGCAATATTTTAACTCTAAGGGTTGTTTTTAAGGGTTTAAAGTTCGTCTTTTAGCATGTATATTCTTCTTCTCCCAATCTCTTAATTTATAATTGAAATTTCCATATCATATGTTACTATAGAACTATAATCTAGATAGAGTACCTCTTCGAAACAGTTGTTAACTGGCAACTAAATTAATAATTTTGTCAGGTTGGCATTAAGTTGAGTTGACTTTGTTAGGTTGGCACCAAGTTGAAGATTTAAATGCATTTATCGCGGAAAAATTGATTGGGCACTGCTACTTCAATCCTAGGAATCGCTTCGCTCGCCATATCCGTTTAGCCAGACGTTTAGTCTGGACCCCCGACTGGATTGTTCTAACATATGATAAAAATGCTCAAGCTGATCTCATTCTTTGATGATCCAGCCGGGGGTCCAGGGGGCGCAGCCCCCTGGCTAGACGGATATGGCGAGCGAAGCGAGCCTGACGGCTAGTTCAAATATAAATCTGAGTACCCTTTTAAATTATTTTGTATGACAAATTTCAGCTCCTAATGCCATCTTCAAGTTCTTTTTTATACCAATACTATATCCTTTTTTTAAAGTATGATTTCAGACTACTGTATTGTATTAGATGTTAAACTTGAGGAAATAGTCTACCAAAACAAAACACCGATGGAGACAATTTTCATGGCAAATCCATTTTAGAAGCGGAAACGTAAACGTAACTTTCTCCTGTCGTCTGTCTTCAGCAAATTTTCACGCAACATTGGCTTCCTTTCATCCGATTGTGGAGTCGGAAGGAATCTTCTAGAACAATGCATAGCCTTCTAAACTGTGGATTAAGCTCATTATCCTCTACAGTTGTGCATGCCGATTTTCAATTTTCGCAAAGTTACCGTGTTACGGCAGAATTGACGTGGAATGAATCACTACCACCGTAAACAAAGCCGTAGTGCATTCTGGTGACGTCAGCACAGGTAGGGCTCCTACACCAATAAAAACACTAGCTGATATAGATCAGCTGAAATCAACAAATTTTTATTGGTGTAGGAGTCCTACCTGACGTTACCAGAATGCACTACGGCTTTGTTTACGGTGGTAGTGAATGAATTCGATTTCGTATCACACAGCCGTGCGTAAGAGGGCACGTTACTGTGGATACACTGATGCATTATTTGTTCAAATAGCCATAAAAATGACGTGAAGATTCAGTTTTTATTCTAGACGAATAACTGAACCACATAGTGAAATTCCACACAGTGCAAGATTTTATACATCAATGGCAAAAGAGCAAATATTAGTTAATTTGGGTTTGGGTTTACCATTGTAGAGGTGCGTACAGATATACGCGCCGCGAACATGAGCAATTCACTTTTAATCAGCTGACTATATGTGTATTTTTACAGAAACGGTAAGATACAGATATAAAAAGCCTGGCATCAGCTGAATAAAAGTGAATTGATCATATTCGCGGCGCGTAAATCTGTACGCACCTTGAAGAGATTACCTTTATCTCGTTACCATAACTTTGTATATTTGGAAAATGGTGAAATCACCTCAATAGTATATAGTAATGAAAAATTTTCCATTTTATTTATTCTCCATAGCTTCATCAACAGAACGTTTCTTATATCGAGGATGATATAGCATGAGAAACAAGTACTCACTGGAAAATTTTGAACAAATGCTGCAAATGATTTTGATTTAGATGAAAATCAAGAATTTTTATAGTGAAAAATTCAATGTTATAGTTTGTGAGAAGTGTTTTCTATTACTATAAGTGAGTTTTATTTTAAATTCATAAGTTTGCTCGAAGTTAAATAACCATCTGTGTAAGGCTAGGCACACATCAGTTAGTCAAGACAAGACAAGACAAGACAAGACATGATCAGACACAATACTTCACATAGTTGCTTATGACGCAACACACACTGATTAGTCATTGCAATTAGACATGTCTTCAGACAAATGTGTGTTGCGTCATAAACAACTATGTGAAGTATTGTGGCCGATCATGTCTTGTCTTGACTAACTGATGAGTGCCTAGCCTAAGTCACAATACTTCACATAGTTGCTTATGAAGACATGTCTAATTGCAATGACTAATCAGTGTGTGTTGCGTCATAAGCAACTATGTGAAGTATTGTGTCTGATCTTGTCTTGTGTTGTCTTGACTAACTGATGAGTGCCTAGCCTAAGTCACAATACTTCACATAGTTGCTTATGAAGACATGTCTAATTGCAATGACTAATCAGTGTGTGTTGCGTCATAAGCAACTATGTGAAGTATTGTGGCCGATCATGTCTTGTCTTGACTAACTGATGAGTGCCTAGCCTAAGTCACAATACTTCACATAGCTGCTTATGAAGACAAGTCTAATTGCAATGACTAATCAGTGTGTGTTGCGTCATAAGCAACTATGTGAAATATTGTGTCTGATCTTGTCTTGTCTTGATCAACTGATGTGTGTCTAGCCTAGACGTTCAAAGAATATTCCTTGATGTGAGATGACTTACAAACTGCTTCCTTGTAAACTCTTTCAATTTTTCTATCAGATGAAATATTGTCATTGCCAGCTGCAAATTTGATTGATAACATTAATTCATGACGAATAATTATCTACTTAAATCAATCATTAGATTTCTACGTTTATTTTGAAACTTTTGCATGTTTATTCAACATAATCCAGATTGATCTGAACAAAATTAAAGATGTAACCCAATCTCAACATTGATTGATTGATTTTATTTTCTTTGCCAGGTTTAAAGAGACCTATGGTAAACAGCAAATTGCAGAGATACATTGCAAACTCGAATCACAGAAATAAAGATGTACATTGGTGGTAATCTTCTCTTACCGGCCGAATAACACTATTGAATATTAATTTTTATTCTTCACAAAAGGCCCCCGGTATAATAACAAACTGCCTGAAAATAGTCCGATGAAAATTGGAACAGATGAGTACAACCATAGAGAAACAATAGCGTAAGTAAATATCCCATGGTATAGGGCGTTTACGTCGCAACTTATGCTGTTATCTCAAGCCGATTACTGTCGATTGTTGTCGATTTTTATTGTTTTGTTGGGGTAAGAGTGTATGAACGGAACAATATGAGGAACTACCAGCGTCATAAAGCTTCACAGGAAAGTATTACGTGGACTATCAGCTTGAGATAACAGTAAAAGTTGCGACATAAACGCCCTATACCATGGGATATCTACTTACGCTATTGTTTCTCTATGGTACAACGTCGCCAAATAAATAGGGTTGATCAACCTTGTTCACAGCTAATTATAAATGAGAATTAATTGATGTTTTAATAAATATATGCGTACAGACTTCTGCACCACGAACACGCGCATTTCACTGTTCATCAGCTGATGCTATGCTTGTTATATTTGTATTCTACTGTTCCTCTACAAATCCTATACTATTACATTTCTGTTCATATGTTTAGATGTTTGTTTATTTTATGTTTGTATATGTCACCGGATCTCGAAAACGGTTCTAATAATTCTCACGAAATTCAGAACATAATAGGTTTATAGTATAAAAATTCGATTGCACTAGGTCTTATCCATGGGAAAACTCGCTGAAGGACATTAAAAGGATAATTATTATTCATCCTTGGAAAAACAGCTGATAATAGTTATTTCGTCGTCTGTTGATGATGGAAGTGAGTGAACGAATTTGGGACACAAAATTATGAATTTCGTCGTCTGTTGATGATGGAAGCGAGTTCATGTGTGTGGGACTGTGTCAAAATTATGACTCAGTTGTTGAACTTTTGTAATCATTCAATCAGAAATTTAGTTCCGGTGCACAAAAAACCAATCAGAGAAGCCATCTTTTTTAAATGGTTTTCTCTGATTTGGTTCACGTGAAATTGATCAGGATAAAAATTCAACCGGCTTTTTTACAACTGGGCCTTTGTGAGAGAAATTTTTGCATTCCTCTGAGAATTAATCTCAATCCACTGTGATTAGATCGTACCTTTCTTCTGTATGAACTAAGAATATAATTTCTTCTTTCGTAATCAATTGTTTATGCTTTTGTACTCTAGAGCGGAGCTCGGTCCCCCGATATTGCAGATATAATAAGCAGAGCATGAGCTGATGAAAAGTGAAACGAGCGTGTTCGTGGCGCATAAGTCTGTACACAGCTATCGAATTGGAATCAAAATAGCTTCAGATTGTTCATGAATTATCAATAATTTTATTCTTCTAGAATTTTATCCCAACTGTGGGGGTTGAAGTTTTCAATGTATTCTTGTAGAATATTGCGACAGATAAATTCTTGATTTTTGACCCAGCAATCTCGTAGAAATCTCTTCAGATTGAACCATAGATCTAGTTCTATTGTTTGCTGTGAAAGATAGAACGATATACCGTAATAGTATCTTAAGTCACAAGGACGGGAAGGGCCGTTTTGCAGGCGAGAATGATGTTTCTAGTCGAGGCGTTAGCCGAGACTAGAATTTCATTCCAGCACTGCAAAAGACATTCACGTCCGAGTAACTTACACTATTTTTTGTCATAATAATCTAGAAAAGAATAATTGAGAAACAGAAAACATTACCTGCTTGTGCTGACATTACTACATGCATTCTATAAACATAACCTAGTTTACAAGTTTCGAATCAGGAATTTCTTGATTGTAGTTGACAAGACTACAAGACCTGCCTGGAGCGCTAAAAGGCGGCAGTTTTGCTGTTCCAAATTCGGAACTAGGAAACATACTCGACTGTAAAGAAAACATAAATGATTTTAATACAGTATAGTATGCTGTAATGAGAATCATATGTTTATTTGTTCTACAATCAGCTGTTTACCGGCTTGATTTCATGGATGTAAAACAACACTGAAATTGAATGACTATGACAAAATATATGTTTAGCTAGTTGGAAAGTCGGATAGACAAATTTACGAGCAGGGTCCACTATTCTCGGAGGAGATGTTCGGGAAGACAGTTAGTAGTACATACAGTAGACAGTAGAGGAAAGTAGTTTTTTTTGGCTCTAGTTTCGAATGCATGGAACTGAAACCACCTGCGTAAACAATTCGAGATGGAAATTCCTGGTTGGGAGTAGGCCATTACCTGGTTCCTGGTCCTTCCTGCCTCAAGGACGAAGGACGAAGGATGAAGGACACTATCTGCGAACCCATTATTCATGAGCTGAACAAGGACACACAAAAGCTTCCAAGCTGGCTCTTCAATTCTTCTTCTCCACTAGACACCTACTCTCACCTTCTTTTCAGTATTCGCGGTTCTACTTCTTCTCCGTTTTCTTCTTCTTCTTCTTCTTCTTCTTTTCTTCTTCTTCTCTTCTTCTTCTTCTTCTTCTTCTTCTTCTTCTTCTTCTTCTTCTTCTTCTTTATCTTCCTGCTATTCTCACTCCACTGAATCTCTTCCCTCAAAATCTATTCAACACAAACACATTATACAGTTGGGCAGCGAATTTGCATACCTATTCACTTCCGTCCAGCACTGAATACCCCATACCAGCAGTTCAAAACTTTATGGCTCCAATTCCTTATTCTCTCCACTATTCTCCAGCACACGTTGCTGCTTTCCACGAAGTGTAGATGGAAGAATTTACATAGAACAACCGCTCTTCTGTAGAGAGCCAAACAAACTGTGAACCTCTATCTGTATCTGACATATTTTTTTCATCTTTCTGATCAACCGAGATACAAAGTTTTAGTATAATGTATATTTGGACTGTAAATTTTTGTGATCTTTATAAAAGTGTTTTCATAACCTCATTTGGACTATTTTTAACAAAATTAGGGAGAGGAACAGTTTTGGGTTTATCCTGTTGATTTTCTCCCAATCATTAATCTGATGTTGTGATTGAGGAATGTAATAAATGAATGCAATAAATGAATGTAATATTCTTGTACAATTGTGTGTGTGTAGTATCTACACACACACACACACATATATACAGACCAATACCCAAAAACAACTTTTTTGGACTCAGGGGACCTTGAAACGTATAGAAATTTAGAAATTGGGGTACCTTAATTTTTTTCGGAAAGCAATTACCTATGGTAATAGGGTAAGGAAAGTAAAAATCATTACCATCTCGACAAGATTGAATGAGGCAAGTATATTATAATCGACTTCTAATTGGTTGGTAGTTTTATAGAAATCAGATATAGTTTGAAGATGTAAACAAAACAAAACATCATCACCATCCCGAAAACATTGAATGAGCCACGTATATTATAATCGATTTCTAATTGGTTGGTAGTTTTATAGAAATCAGATATAGTTTGAAGATGTAAACAAAACAAAAATCATTACCATCTCGACAACATTGAATGAGCCACGTATATTATAATCGATTTCTAATTGGTTGATAGTTTTATAGAAATCAGATATAGTTTGAAGATTTAAACAAAACAAAACATCATTACCATCTCGACAACATTGAATGAGCCACTTATATTATCGACTCATAATTTCTAGTTTTTAGAAATCAGAGAATTAGAATCTGAAACACTGAACTATATTGTTGAAACAGACACACTGAAAGTGGTCTTGGAAAACGGAATGTTTTTGTCCCATCCAAAATCATAAATCTCACTCAACTTGTCATGCCTTATTCCAAAATTTGCGAAAAACAACATTCATAAAAGACTCTCTATTGAAGACAATAATCTTTCCAGGCCTGCTTTTAGTAGAGCCTTGGCCTAAACTATTGAAGACAACTTCTTTACAAGTCGACTGACTATTGAAGACAACAACTTCTTTCCTAGAAGAATCAGTTTTCTATCTGTGTCATAAATAACACTTGAGACAATATTATTGTCTGTGGGAAGGAGACAACATATTGTACTATATTGTCTGTAGGAAAGAGACAACATATTGTAGTTCATACTTTTGTCTACTCGTTGCATTCCTGGATTGGTATGATTGTAGTTTGCACGCGCGTGCGTGCTGAGTCCCAAAGCAGGTAGAAGCGTGCTTCCGGCGCATGTTGCCGACAGAGAGCGAAGATGGAGAGGGGAGGAGTATTCGAGGCGCCAACTGAGTCAGAATAGCAGGTAGATTTGCCCTTGTCAGAGCCCTTCAGATTGATGAATTTTAATGGGCCTTATTTTGCAACAGGTAAGATAACCAGAGAGGCGTTGTTCTCCTTCCTTGTCACTCCTCTCCTCCTCCTCCTCCTCCTCATCATTCACCACCATCCCCTCCTCATCCTCTTATTCTTCATCTTCATCACCATCTTCCAGGTAAACTAGATGCCTCCTTGATGAAGACGAAGAAAGAAGATAGAGAAATGAGAAAGAAGAAAAGAGAAAAAGGACCCAATGCTCTAGCTTTTACTACCTCAACTGATGTATCTTCCTCTTTGTCTATCTATATTCCACCCATCACCCACACTCCCCAACTATAATCATTATCTTAGTTGGACCATGATCGTCATCATCATCATCATCATCATCATCATCATCGTCATCATCATTAAATTTTTATTTTTGCATTCTCATTCTGCATTATGATGGAATCCCTTCGTCAGTTCGGCTGCTGATAGAAAAATAACAATGGGATGCATGTTGAAAAAACAGTGCAAAGCAGGTGTGGTTTGTGGAAATTCATTAGGTCATGGAAGAGAGTATCATCAGACCGTGATCTGCAAGTCTGTGAAAAAAGGTGTTTGAGTGGCTCTACTATATTTTGGTTTTAACTTGAAGTATTTCTTTATATTTATTTATTCCATTGACAATCACAAATCATAATTATAATATGATTGAGAGAAGACAGTTTTGGGCTATGCCTGTTGTCTTCTCCCAAATTTTTACAAATAAAAGTTTCAAAAAAGAATGAGGTTAAGATTCCATTTTTCACTTTTCTTTTGTATTGTGAGATATATTTTGATTCCTTAGGGTACGAAGAGAACGGTCGGGTGAATACGCAGATTTTAGCTCGCTAGCGTCCTTCTATATCTATATTTGTAATATCTATATCGTTGTTTTTATTATTGAACTGTGGTATCGATCTTCACTGTGACTTGGGCCCGGTTGCACAAAAGTTATTTGAATTTTAACCGTGATTAATTCCACGAGAACCAATTAGAGAAGACATTTTTGAAAAGATGGTTCTCGTTTAATCAATCACAGTTAACATTCAACCGGCACTTAGTCGTTCTGCTCGAACATTATTGATCATATAGACCTGGTTTCGGAAAAGTCTTTTAAAATCGAATCATGTTTAAATGCCAATAAAACCAATAAGAGAAGCTTTTCATTTCAAAAATGTCATCTCTGATTAGTTCTTATAGCATTTAATCACGATTAAAAATCAATTAACCCTACTGAAATTGAATATGCTTTTCGTCTACGTTGTTTGAATCAATCATGATTAAGAGTAATTGTGAATTATTATGTCTCAATTATAATTCAATACCAAACTCAATCACTGAGAACTTGAGAAGAATTTAGTTATTTTAGAGAATTTGAAGCCAAAAAATACACGCTCACTTCCATTCTGGAGCTCATTCTTCCAAAGAGCCCAGAAGAGCCAAACTAGCCATGAAGACTGTCAGATCTTTTCAAATTCAAATTCAAATTCAAGTAATTGTGACGAACAAAAAAAAAATTCTTTATTAGCAATTACATTCTTTACATCACATTTTTACAGTATGTAGAGAATTTCTGCTTTGTCAATATACATATTAGAATCAACATAATCAATTACAGTTAATAAATTAATCACAAATAAAAGAAAAATTCTAGAACTAGAACTAAAACACAATGATCTGCACAAGATTTGACAATGACGATCGAAAACTCACTCCTCTAGTTAGTCTAATCTGACAGCGCTGGAAACTGAGTTTAACGGCTCGTGAGTCGATCAATGTTTTTATGAGAAAAAGCTGAAAAAGGCGATAATCGGCTCGCTGCACACAATGTTACGGTCTGAATTGCGCATGCGCCCTAAAGACATTGAACACGTTTCGTCTGATTTGGATGGAGTTGAAAAAGTTGGATATTGCAATTGTCACTCTCAGGCTAACAGGTTCATGATAACTGTTGTTTTTACCTGAGTTGTATGTATTGTCCATAAATGAACAGTTATTATTGCTGAATAAAACTTCTCATTGGAATGAAAAAATTATTTACTAGGCGGAGTTAGAACTTTCAATCAAAGTCATTCAATCTGATTAAGATTATGTGATTGAATTTGTGATTCAGTTCAATTTTCAGACATTGAGTTCATGTTTAACTATAATTTAAGAATTCCAAATTATATTCTTATGAATCACAACACAAAGAAGCTACTCAATTACAAGATGTTATAATGTGTCATCAACCGCATAAGACGTTTTTAAAAATGATGTTATATGATACAAAAAAGAAAAACATCTGATTTTAGATTATCGCCTGCCTATTGGTTAATATTCATGTAGTGAAGTCCACGTTGTAATGGTAGCATGTTATTATCATTGGTGTTAATTGTACTGCATTTTAAGTCAGTATATACAATTTATTTTACGCAATTAAAAAAATGATTCGACAAAACTTTGTTTTGTACATTGTTGTTATCCTTGTCTATCAATCGACAAGGCAGAAAGCAGCTATCCTTTTCTAGCTCTTTATTTCCAGCTTTGAGATAATGTGGAAAATAATTAATCAACAAAATATTTGAACCCAATCATGAAAGTTTAATCTTAAATCATCGTAAAATATATATTTTTGACTAATGAAGTAAAATTATAATCTCTATAAAAATTAAGGAGAGAGACAGTTTTGGGTTTATCCTGTTGATTCTCTCCCAATAATTAATTTGATATTGTGATTGTGAAATGTAATAAACTAGTAGTTCTGTGAACAGTAGACCTCGCGCTCAGTAAGTTACATTGACCTGTTGTTATGTTTTCTCAAAAATTAATAAATAATTTGTCAATTTAAAATGTCTAGAAAAAATCCTAAATAAATTTATAGCTTTCTGTCCTATCGTACCGTGACGTGTCGTCCCGGAATGTGAGTGTGAGCGCTGTTATCAGGTCTGGCTGCAACTGTCTACAACGTTGATGGAAAGATACAATTTTCAAGATGTTCGATTCTTTTGAACGGGTGGTATTATAGTCAACTGTCTACTAACGTTGATGGAAAGATAAATTTTCAAGATGGTCTATGTTTTTGAACGGGTAGTATTATAGTCCACTAGACAGCTGATTTATGATGAATAATTATTCTATAGTCTGATTTTTACGGTAATATTGGCGTATGAAGGAGGCTCCTTTTTCCTTTTATATTATCCTTGAAATGCAAAATTTCCAAAAACCTTGTATATACGTCGACGCGCAATTGAAAAAGGAACATACCTGTCAAATTTCATGAAAATCTATTACCGCGTTTCGCCGTAAATGCGCAACATAAAAACATTAAGAGAAATGCCAAACCGTCGACTTGAATCTTAGCCCTCACTTCGCTCGGTCAATATATTAATTAATAATTGATTATTTTGAACAAGAATGAACAAGTTAATATTACATTAGTTACACTGGAATATTCTATAGAAGGCAGAGAATCGGCAACTCTGTTGTCCTTTCTTTTCCACTGACATTAAAACGTGGGCACCTCACAACAGCAACCTTCCATCGCAGCCCCCAAAGAATCCGAAACTAAATTCTGTATTCCGTACAACTAACTGTCATTACTAACTAGACCCACTCTAATTCTCCAGCACACCTTGCGTTCTTTTCGGCTATTGTGAAAAACATTCAAAAAACCTCGTACTTTTTTGGCAGCTTCACTGACTAAGCAACCGATCGCAACGAGTCAAGCGACTGTGAAATCGATCAATTAGAACGTCGAGCAATTCTGAAGTCCCCCTCCGTACGGTGAGGAGGATCCACTGCCAGTAATCCCAATTTAAAGTATCAATGTTTCCCATTCTCTCACTGCTGATAATTTAGAGTGAATCAGACTTTGGGCAAGAAATGGGCTTCAGAGGTGACTCCACAGTAGCAGAGACATGCTTGGGCGATTCAGAGGCTTTCTGATGCCTGACGTACTAATCCGAGCGTGTGGTCGGGTACAGGCAACTTGTAGACCAGCTTAAATAATAATAATAAGCTATACAATAACGGCATATGAGACAACAACCTTCAATAAAACATAGCACAGATATGCGTGTGTCACTGGCTGCGTCCCCTTGGATGATATCCAAGTCTGAAAAGTAAAATGTCCAGGATTTTTCGTGTTTACAGCTGTTTTACTTACTAATCGAGCTGGAAAAGACTGTCAAGTTTTACTCATTTATTACTCTTGTTTCCGTGTTTCGGATGGACACGTTAAGCCGTCGGTCCCGGCTGTCTAAAAAGCAGTCATTAGGTCATGTCAGAGGCCCTGAAATTGATCAGTTGCGACCTGAAAACTCTGACACCAGACCTGAGCTAGCCAGGTCACTTGATATTTTTTTTACTCTTGTTTCCTGGTTATCTTCTCTCATTTTAACTTCCTTTACGCGATCTTCTTTTTTGCCTGTTTTCTTCCTACAATATTTCACCATTCTTGTCTTTTTTTTCTCTGAACCCTCAGTTCACCCAATTATCTCCCAAACATTTTCCATCATTTTTCTCTCTTTTCTGCCTCCCTGAACCTTCATATTTCCACTCTCTCACTCTCCCTCTTTTTCTCTTCATTCTCATCACCCCTCATTAACATAAACATGCCAAACTCCTATTTCATCCAAATCAGATTCCTAAGTCTGAAAAACGCCTCATGTGGCTTGACCCTTATTGTGCGCAACTTCCTTATGAAATTATTTTATTCTTACGTTAATTTGTTTCTCTCTCCTTTCTTTCTCTCCCTGTTCTAGTTCTCTCTCCACTTCATGAAATTATTCTATTTCTTCCGTTAATTTGTTTTCTCTTTCTTCCAGCTACTATTTCTCTTCCTCTTTCTATTTCTCTCCACCACTAGTTTTCTAATAGTCTTATTTCCTAGCTAATCTCTCAACTATACTCACTACTAATTCTCTAGTTTTTCTTCACACTCAAATCTGGCTCTCATTCTCCCTCTCCTTCTAACCAAAGATCATCCGTCTACAGCAGAAGGAGTGAACAGGTCTTGTTCGATTAGTGTACAATTAGCCTGCTTCCTATAGCGTATCATCCTATCGGACTGCTCTCTCCTCCAACCTTCTCTCTCTCTCTCTTTCTCTCCTCTCTGTCTCGTTCGTTCGTCTCCAACGACTGACTCAAATTACAGCCCATTAACAAATTAACATCCTTGTAATTCCTCTTATTTCGTTCGATAAACTGACTTAATTTTCAATTTCTTCGTCGGCGGAACTGTTTGACTAGCAGTCTACACTCTCCATCTGCCATTTCTCAACATTTTCACCTGTGATCTGCGATAATTCATGTCATTGGAGAATTCATATTTGAAGGATTCGTAGAAACTCTTCATTTATAGAAGTTTTTCTTTCAATAAGTAAATTTACTTTTTGTGTAGTTGAGAAGTTGATATTGTGGTAATTCATGTGGTAATTTAATTCATTCATATTGAATGAAAAAGACTAAGAAACTGTCAAAAACCACAGATTTATTGATACTTAGAAAGACCGGTTTCGGTTGTTACACCATTGTCAATCTCTGATAAACTAAAACTAAATACAAGAGCAGCAGAATTTATACTAGTAGGCGAGTAGTGCTATTGGTCAAGGGCATGAACGCCTGCCATTGGCCCAGCTAGACAGTCTCCTCCCACTCAAAAATTAGTTTTAGTTTATAGGAGATTGACAATGGTATAATAACCGAAACCGGTCTTTCTAAGTATCAATAAATCTGTGGTTTTTGACAATTTCTTAGTCTTTTTCATTCAATATGAATGAATAAAATTACCACATGAATTACCACAATATCAACTTCTCAACTACACAAAAAGTAAATCAATCGTAGATAGGCAATAATTTTGTCATTTTTGAATTGAATTGAAAAAATCTTTATTCATTAAACACGTTCAAATACATATTATTCTTCTCCTTTTCTGAATATGGAAGGAGCAGAGAGGTTATAAAACGTCGTATAAAGGTGCGTACAGATATATGCGCCGCGAACATGAGCAATTCACTTTTAATCAGCTGATGCCAAGCTTTTTATATCTGTATCTTACCGTTTCTGTAAAAATACAGATATAATCAGCTGATTAAAAGTGAATTGCTCATGTTCGCGGCGCATATATCTGTACGCACCTTATACGACGTTTTATAACCTCTCTGCTCCTTCCATATTCAGAAATGATACTACATATATTATGAATATCAATATATATTTTGTTATCAATTCGGATCTCAATTTTTCTAAATTCAAAATAATTTATTGTTTCAAGTGTTTGTGTTTTGTTTCAATGTGGAAATTAGTGAAGAATTGAAAAGTCGCACATAACCTTTATTTGGACAATTTATTTTATGAAATGGAATGGAAAGAAGATTTGAGCTGTAGTCTGTTTCTTTGTCCTTAAGTTGATTGTGAATGATAAATAAATGAATAGATAAATAGATAAATAAATAGATAGATAGATAAATAAATAAATAAATGAATAAATAGTGTCACAAAGTTTTATGTGAGTACTAATTACAAACAAATTGTAATTATTGAAGTAAAATTTTAATTCAAATTTGTAACCTCGCAAGATAACCTTTCAAATCCAATCATAGATCACCAACCAATCTCCACTTTGCTCACTTACAGTAAACGCTTGAAATAAGTCTATCCTCTCCATAATTTACAACGATTTACAAAATCTTGAGTAAATACTGGTGGCGTCGCCTCCAACAATTATCGACCGCTTTCATAATTTAGCAGTGGATTTTCGGCCAGCGAGGAAAGCCTGGGAAGTCGATAGTCGATAGTAATGCAGTCGATACTAATAGGTCGATATTAATTGGATGTTACAGATTCTAATGGGCGGTTGTTGGATGTCGTCTCTTCACTGCGAGGTCCTTATTAGAGATTAGTGGAGGGGGGGAGGGGGGAGGAGTTGAGCCAAAAAGCAGGAACGAGGATTCACCGGACGTTAACTTCCACCGAATAATACTCAGGGGCTTTTAATTGCCGGCTCGATATGGTTTATGACGGGAGCCTGGCTACAGTGCCATATTACTTATTAGAAGGAGGCGATTTATGTGGCTGTGGTTTCTCATGGAACAGAGAGAGAGTGAGTGAGTGAGAGAGAGTGTGAGAGAGTGGATTAGCGCGAAACCACTTGGAGCTTCTCTGGAAGCCAAGGCTGACTTGGCCTGGCGCCTTTCAAGCTGACCCGCTGAAAAAGTCCGGGCTATTTGAATATTCTCTCCTCCTCTCTCAACTCCCACAGCAAGCGATAATCGAGACCATCAATAAAGCCAATTATACGGCACCGACATTCGAACAAACTACTGGGGGCACCTAGGTTCTCTGTGAACTTTACTATGTAGATTTTGATGTTGCTTTGTTTATCGGGTGAAGTGATATATCACAGAATAACCAATCTGTGACTAGGTATTCTCTGCTATCTATATATATAAAAGCGAAATGGCACTCACTCACTGACTGACTGACTCACTCACTCACTCGCAGAACTAGAAATCTACCTGATCAAAAACGTTCTAATTTGGTAGGTATGTTCAGTTGGCTATTTAGAGGCGCACTAAGAAATCTTTTGGCAATATATTAACTCTAAGGGTGGTTTTTAAGGGTTTAAAGTTCGTCTTTCAGCATGTATATTCTTCTTATTCTCTTAATTATAATTGAAAAATGTCCATACCAAATGTTAATATAGAACTATAATCTAGAGAGAGTACCTCTTCGAAACAGTTGTTAACTGGTAACTAAATTAATAATTTTGTCAGGTTGGCATTAAGTTAAGTTGACTTTGTTAGGTTGGCACCAAGTTGAAGATTGAAATGTATTTATCGCGGAAAAATTGATTGGACATTGCTACCTCAATCAGAGCTATTCCTGGGAACATTATATTACTAGCCGTCAGGCTCGCTTCGCTCGCCATATCCGTTTAGCCAGACGTTTAGTCTGGACCCCCGACTGGATCGTCCTAACATATGATAAAAATGCTCAAATGGGAAATGCAGGCGAGCGAAGCGAGCCTGCTGATCTCATTCTTGGACGATCCAGTCGGGGGTCCAGGGGGCGGAGCACCCTGGCTAGACGGATATGGCGAGCGAAGCGAGCCTGACGGCTAGTCTTATATAGATCCAAGATGGATTAGATTGTTAGTGATAGATCATTGACATTTTGATTCCGTATTGTCTTTTTTTTTCATTTTTGGTCTTTGATTCAATCACGGATACATACATTTCTAATATCAGACGGAATAGTGATTGAATGACTTTTAGTGCCGGTTGCACAAAAGCCGGTTAAATAAAAAAGTCTTTTAGAAAAGACGGCTTCTCTGATTGGTTCTCGTGAAATTAATCACGGTTAAAATTCAACCGACTTTTGTGCAACCGGGTATTAGACCTCAAACCATTTTTTAGTTGACCATGGGCCACATGTACCATCTAAGGTCCAAATCCACCAAAAACGGAAACTTGGTTTGAGCGGAGTTGGTTCAAAGACAGATGATCTTGAATTGGTTTTGTAATATTATGATTTTTGTTTATTTAGAATCATCTGGCGCTCAAACCAAGTTTCGTTTTGGTGGATTCGGTCCTAGTTTGACGCTAAACCACGTTTACATGGCTGTAGATATGGTTAAATTTATCATAATGTGTATCATTCGGAGTTTAAACGAACAGGTGGCATTTGTCAGTTTTAACGGAGTATCAGCATACGGTTCTACGTGTGTCTACCCAGAATGAAATACATTATTATTAATGCAATCATATCCACAAGTAAAGGTCGTTAAGCGTTAAACGTAGACGGTACATATGGCCCCAAGTCGTCTGTGTGTGTTTCAAATCTTGTACAAGATCTTGTGGAAAAATGCCTGTATTCGGTTAATTAATTTTTTGTATAAACTTCATGAGTGTGAATTTCGTTCCAAATGTTTTTGCCACTCTCACAAAAATAGGCAATCGGAATGACTCCAGCCTACAACTAAACTAAAAAACTTGGCTAAGCTATGAAACTTGACATCATACTATGATGCTAATTGTTGTGAAATAGAACTGGAATGGAGATGAAATCTAGAAAGATCTAAAGTGGGTCTGAATAGGTCTGAGATGCTCCCAAAAATCTTGAATCTCTGACATCAATAATCTTGAATCAAGAATATCTCACAAGCATCCAAGTAGAATCCTCAAACTAATTGAATATCACACTTGTTTCAATTATTCAATCATACCTGAACTGTCATTAATTTGAGATAAATTATTTCGAAGTACCAACCACATCAAGTGACTTCCGAGATGGAACGCAATTATTGTCAATTTCAGTTAATGTCAATGCCTTCATCCGTGTTTCCATAAGATATTTGACATTTGACAAATTATATTTGAGTGTTAATTGAAAACAAGCCGACAATGATTGAACGGCGAATGATTGATGGCATTCAATTTCGATAAACATTTCTTGGTTACAATTTGGTTTACTAGCTGAGAGAAACATCGTAGAAAAGGCTGTTAAAGAGAGAGGCGAATAATTATTATTTTGTGATTAAAATTGAATTACGATGCATTGTTTTCTAATGTCAATGCTACTCAAATCAAATTCTAATTGAAGATTCAAAATTTCTTGTTTGTAAGTGTTGGTTAGGATTTGAAGACACAAACTTATAGAGTTAGTGGAAGAAAGTTATCCTACTTTCGGGACTAGTATATGAAATATTCCGGGGAGGAACAGTTTTTGGATGTGCCTGTTGGTATTTTAATAAATAATTGTGTATCATTGGAGCAATGAATGAATAAGTCCACAGATGGAAATAAATTTGAAATAAATTTTTCAAATGCTAATAAATGAATAATTAATATTGAATGAAAATCCCAATTAAATGCTGCAAATCACCCCGAAGACTTCTGCTACTGCAAATATTGACAACAGGGTAAACTGCTAGATGGAAATTCGATGAGCGCTACCATACAAAAACTATTTGTCAGCCCGGGAATTTTCGAATAGTAGTGCTCATCGAATTTCCATCTAGCTGTTTACCCTGTTGTCAGTACTTGCAGTAGCAGAAGTCTTCGGGGTGATTTGCAGCATTTAATTGAGATTTCCGTTTAATTATAATTGAGTGAATAAATGATCACATAAAGCTGATTTATTAGATGTGATTGGAATACGAAAAATATTCCCACTTGATGAAAACTCATTGATTGCAAATTATTTCAAAAAGCGAATAAAATAGGTCAAAATAATAGTGAGGGGGTTACCAACAAAAACGAAGTCATAAGTGTTTTTAAAATTGTGAAGGTAACTTCTAAGTTACAAGAAACGAGTATATAGAAATCGACTGAATTTTATAAAACTGGAAAAAACTTCTCCCTGCATTTTATAAGGTACCGTATTTGAAAACAAGTCCTATATTTTTATCCAAGTCTCAGTTCTGCCTTACATTTCTCATGCCTGGAGGCCTTTATACAATAAAATCTATTCCATGACGTCTGTAGGCCTTTAGATAGGTACTGATTCTCTATCACAAATGACAATGTATTACCAGGTCTTGCAAGACCAATTGCATACCAACACTAATTGCATAATAATAGTGTGTCTTTTCGGTCACAAAATTTCATAGTTTTTTCAAAGTTTGGAATTTCACAACTATTTGAAATTAATTTAATTCAATTTGAAAGTATGTTTTTAATTTAAAAATGATTTGTGTGTGATGAATGAGTGTGTTTTGAATTGTAAATTGAAGAATTTTGAAGTGACACATAACCTAGCTACATTTGGACTGTTGTATAGATTAGAATATTGGAACCGTTTTGGGCGTATAAGTCTGTGGTACTTTTCTGTAAGTTGTGTTATTCTGAATGAATAAATAAATAAATAAACACTAGGCCTACATAGTAATGGAAACAAATGAAAGGTAGATGTAGCTTGTAGCCTTCCTTCCCTACTGATAGCTCTATAAAGATTATAAAGGCATTGTATAGGCTATTTGATAACAGTGCCCCTTCTTTGTTCAGTATTTACATGTGTTCCAATTGAACTAATTTGGAAATCTAATTGAAAGTATGTGTAAAAGTCAAGGCCTCCCCCATTATCTTCATTAGTTTAACTGTTAATTTTCAACCTAGTGGGTCGAGGAAACTATCGGATAGTAATCTAAACAATTGACATAATTATCAACCAATTAAAGGGCAGTTCACATAAAGAAGGATAATAGATCAGACTAGTCATCACTAGATGATTATTATGCAAAATTCTGCAAGAGATCGGTTCGATAGCTGTACACACTTGTCGAAGATTGCAGACTGATAAGGGTGTAATAGATGGGCTGACCAGTAAATACTCAGTTGTTGCAATTCGCATGGAATATAAAATTAGTTTTTTCCAACCGCACTGAATCATTTGTATGTAGAATTCCGGTTATTATTCACGAAGGAAAGGGCACAGATATCAAATTACCAGGTTGGTAGAACAAAAAGTAACTGTACTATCAGTTGCAGATGTAAAATTTTTCACACTACTTTAAAGTCAATTCCAAAATATTATTACTGAATTTCAGGAGTTCTATCCAAAAGTTTTAGATATTTTGGAGGTTGACTTCACCTAAGGGTCGTTTTTAACTTAAGTCCGCTTATGGAATGTGTTGAAAATTGAATGTAAAAGACTAAGAAGTTGTCAAAAAACCACTGAAACTAATTTTTTAATTATCAATAAATCAGTGGTTTTTTGACAACTTCTTAGTCTTTTTCATTCAATATGATTAATTACCACAATATCAACTTCTCAACTACACAAAAAGTGTTGAAAATTGTTCACACCACTTTAAAGTTATTTCCAAAATATTTTTACTGAATTTCAGAAGTTCTATCCAAGAGTTTTAAATATTTCGGAGGTTGACTTCACCTAAGGGTCGTTTTTAACTTAAGTACGCTTGTGTTGTCACAATACTATATAATGTGATTTTTAAAAGCATATCATTATTTTGGAATAATGTAACTCTTTGGTAGAGAGTTAGTGGGAAGGATATTTTGAATATTCTTTCCGTAAAATTGACATTGATATGTCCAAAGCTCCGCCAATTTATGTAGATGCATAACAATATTATCTATAGTTATTCCAAATTGATTTTTTCATATCATATACAGTTCAATAATTATTTTCTTAGTCTTATTATGTGAATTCATCTATAATTTTGCTGTATTGTAAGCTATTGTATATAAGTGTATAAGCCAGTATATTATATTGTAATCTAAATAAAGTACTCAATCAATCAATCCTTTAGGACAAAACTTATCCCAACTTTGCCACTCTACTTCATGTAAATCTTTACTATTCTCTCTCTTTCGTTCTTTTTTCATATTCTTGTGTTACAGTGTATTTTATAGTGTATATAGTTTATTTCATATAGTTTATTGTGTTACTCATTTTATAGAGCTGATGACAATCAATATACATTATTTGAAATTGAATGAAAAAGAATAAGAAATTTTCAAAAAAAACACAGATTTATTGATACTTAGAAAGACCGGTTTCTGTTATTACACCATTGTCAATCTCTGATAAACTAGAACTGTTGAATAAACTAATTATTTGAAATCATTTGATTATTGTAATTTTATTTGAATTTAATTATTCTAATCTATTTTATTCTATTCCAAGTCACAACGGTACAAGGGTAGCCTTCTATAATTTTACTGGATATCATAAATTTATTATTTATTTATTTATTTTCTGCTGATACAATTATAAATCATATACATTTTTTTCTTGATTCTTATAGCACCTAGTTGAAGACTAGAAAGAGGTATTAGAACGAATTGGGACTACAGTGGAGGTTCTTTACTGTATTAAAAGTCAGAAGCTTCGGTATTTTGGTCATGTGATGCGCAATGAGAAGTACAGCTGTTGATAATGGAGGGCAAGATCGAAGGAAGACGCCGGCCTGGAAGAAGGAAAACATCCTGGTTAAAGAACCTGAGAGAGTGGTTCAACATTGACTCAACATCTCTGTTCCGAGCTGCAGTCGATAGAATCCACATTGCATTGATGATCGCCAAACTCCATCGCGGAGCCGGCATATAGAAGAGGAAGTTAAAGACTAATAAGCCATTCTATTTTGACTTGAACTGATAAGAATATTGTTAGTGAAGGTAAAACCCATTGGTTACCTTCAAAATTGTTTATTTTTATATTTATATTCAGCCTTCCATATTGGTCGAGGATTAGATTGGATATAAATATAAATATGATCGGGAAAAAACAGCAGGCATGGCGCAACACTATTCTGTTCCTAAATTTTGATAATAACATGTCCGAAAAAATAGGTTATCTTTTATGAGCCACTATTCAGGTCAAATGAAGACTTTCGGTAGTATTAACACTGCAATTTGATCACTGAATACCTCAACCAAAATCAAATAATGAGGTGCAGATACATATCTCATGCAAGGTTAGGAAAAACAGATATTTTCACAATCACGCTTCAGGAGTCATAAAAACAGATTATTTGGAATGGGCAACAACTTAGCTTCTACCAAAAATTCATTGCAGGCTTTCACCGAAATTCATATCAACTGGCATAACTGATAACGATCTCAATTCCCATGCAGCAGCAAGGTGTGTTGCTCAGTTCACAGTATTGTTTCCATGGAAGTAGGTCCAAAATTATCATTGTTAAGTAGGGAAATGATGACTATCGATGTACATCGTGAATCAATTTGGTCAGTACGGGATCAAGTGTTTGAACTTGTGTTCTGTTACCAAAACAGGCAATTTTGAGAGCTATTGATAATAATTTATTCAGAATTTTGAACAGTTAAATTAGGTGCAACCAACGGATCTACGAAAAAGTGAAGGTGCCTCTTCACAAAGGACTCTCCTCTATCAATGCGCTGCTGGATTAGGAAGGAAATGTCCCGGTAATTTGACTAGGTCTTTCGATCAGTGAATAGATAAGCCGTCTGTAATAACTTGTAATAGACAAGACTATTGGTGGGCACTATGCATCCTGTGATTAAACACGGCTATATGAGATTCAGCTTGGCCTGGTAGACAATTACTCGGTTTCCCTAGACAATGAGATGTCAGCCACAGATATCGCATGAGACTTTGTTGCTTACTGAATAGTAATCCTGAATAATACACCCATTCTGAATAATACTTCCAAATGATACTCAAAACAGATGTGGAAACTACTACTCCATTACAATACGGTGTACTCTACTTTTTCTTGCTACTATAAACAATAAAATATAGTAAAATATAAAAATCTAATAGGAAAATTATTTTTTTGACATCCTGCCTAATAAAAGATAAATGATAAAAAATATAGTTCGAGAATTTGATTGATATACGAATTTTCCAATACAATACGGTGAACTCTACTTTTCTAGCTACTATAAACAATAAAATATAGTACCAGATTTTCATCTCTAATTGACCGAGCGAAGTGAGGTCTAAGATTCAAGTCGACGGTTTGGCATTTCTCTTAATGTTTGAATGTTTATATGTTGCGCATTTACTGCGAAACGCGGCAATAGATTTTCATGAAATTTGACTGGTATGTTCCTTTTTAAATTGCGCGTCGACGTATATACAAGGTTTTTGGAAATTTTGCATTTCAAGGATAATATAAAAGGGAAAAGGAGCCTCCTTCATACGCCAATATTAGAGTAAAAATCAGACTATAGAATTATTCATCATAAATCAGCTGACAAGTGATTACACAGATGTGTGGAGAAGATTAGTCTATTGCTGTATTCCCATAAGGTCTATAGTTTCAATCAGGTTTTTGTGTATGAGAATACTGCGTGAGGTCTACTGTTCACAGAACTACTAGTAAAAAATAAATGATAAAAAATATCGTTCGAGAATTTGAGTGATATAAGAATTTTCCAATACAATCGACTACGATACTACTCCATTACAATACGGTGAACTCTACTTTTCCTTGGTAATATAAACAATGAAATTTGGTACCAGATTTTCATCTCTAATAAAAAAAAATATAAAATATAGTTCGAGAATTTGAATGATATAAGAATTTTCCAATACAATAGGCTACGAGACTACTCCATTATACTACGGTGAACTCTACTTTTCCTTGGTAATATAAACAATGAAATTTAGTACCAGATTTTCATCTCTAATAAAGAATAAATCATAAAATATAGTTTGAGAATTTGAGTGATATAAGAATTTTCCAATAAAATACGACTACTCAATTTAGTACGAGATCTTCCTCCCGACATTATAAAATACAGTACGAGAATTTGAGTGATATAAGAATTTCACAATGATAAATTTTGGGGAAAATGAGTCTAGTGTACCAAAAATGATTCAGTATCGAAGTTTGTTTGATTTTCCCATGCTAGATCCAGTATCAAAGCTGAGAAAAAAAGCCTAGTGTACCAAAAAAGAGATTCAGTATTGAAGCTTGTTTGATTTTCCCATGCAAAAGAAATCCGCGTGTGATTTTCTTTGTTGTTCATTTACATAGCGAAGTATTCCAAGCACTGTATCTTCCAAGTCGTCAGTGGACTTCTACACAGCTTCCAAGATGATTAAGGCGAAAAAGCCTCATCTCGTTACAGTGGAGCATAAAGATCAGGCTACTTCCCTTCCTCCCGTACATAATACTGTATTACATTCCAAACCCCCCTCCCACTCCCAATCGATTGCGTGGCACTCCGCGTGCGGGCAGTTTAATGTTTCTTCTTCAAAATAATCACTGAGCTCTACTGCCCGGGTTAGTAGGTGGCAGCTCCCCCCCACCCCCCACCCCGTCTAGCATCTTTCTTCTACCCATCCTAATTATCCTTTATGCATGCACTTTTAATGACAAGGAGCAATGCACATGTGTAATTACCTGTCTTTGTTTAGGGCCATAATTTCAGTATGCTAATTCACGGCCGAGTCTCTCTCCCTCCCAGCCGGCAATCAAAACTACAATAATAATCAACGGATGATGTAGTTACCATATATACTCGCCCCAAGGCGAAAAGGACATTCACTCCGAATCTGACCGCTATTAATCTGGCATCTAATTAATGCTTAATTTATTGCTTCATTCAGGACATTCACTCCGAATCTGACCGCTATTAATCTGGCATCTAATTAATGCTTAATTTATTGCTTCATATTGGCCACGTAAATAATCGAACGTTCTTTGTTAGG
Organism: Nilaparvata lugens; assembly: GCF_014356525.2. Classification (NCBI taxonomy): domain Eukaryota; kingdom Metazoa; phylum Arthropoda; class Insecta; order Hemiptera; family Delphacidae; genus Nilaparvata; species Nilaparvata lugens. Next base: position 72,571,228 of record NC_052508.1, on the reverse strand, counting down.
TTTTTGGGTCGGCCCAACCGTTCATAAGCTAATAAGGCTGTAATTAATTAAGACCATAGTGCCCCCTCGATGTCTAGCGGTAGTAGTTAATATTAAGCTCCTCAATACCTGATTTTTTCTGGTAGCAATGAAAGGTTGTTGCGCTTCTGATAATCGAAATCAAGTATCGAATAAATCTCGATAGTCAGGAAAGAAATAAATCTTCATAAATCACTCAACATTCGATAATCTGCTACAATCTATACTTTCACAATTCATTCGTTCATTGTAGATCGATCAGCAAACAAATCTCTAGACGTTATTGTCAGAATATTGGTGATTGATCATTTCTTCCAACAATGCCCTGCTACAATATAGTCAGTGATTACAAGTTTGTGTTTCTTCAATGGTTCCAAATTTTCTCAAATAACTCAATAGTTTTTTTACAAGTGGTAATTGAGTGAAATATTTCTAATCAAATTATTAATTCAAGCCATCTAAATTCAAAATTTATAGTTTTAATGTTTATTTTGGACTAAAATTTTATAAAAATTGTACATGTGGAATTCTAACCTTATCTTGAACTTTGTCACCTATAAATTTGGAAGAAAAATAGCACAAGGACTACCTTATTATTTTATCTGCCAATGTTATTACATGAGTGTCATTTACATTTTGAATAAATGAAATGAAATAAATGAGTCTTGGAATTGAGTCTATCATATCACTTACAATAATGTCACTAATATCACTTACACTACAGTAAAAGTGGTGGAAAATATAGATTTTTTAGTGATGGAGCAGTGCTGTATTGAAATACTGATGAAAGAAGATCAACGAAACTCGCTAAATAACTTATTTAAGGCTGTGCAAAGGCTAAAAATAAACTTTCTACGTGTGATATTTTTCAAAGTTTTTCGATTTGTATATCATCAAGCTATCAAATGAAAAAGTTTTCTCAGAAAAACATTTTTCCCCGATCATTACTTTTTGAGATATGAGCGCCTGAAGTTTCAATTTTTGTGACGGAACATTTCAAATTCGGTAAGAGATAAATCCATGAGATTTGGAGGATGGATTCTTCTTGGTATTTTTGATCTAGTAAAACAAATATTTTCTGAAAATATCTATTTTATAAATATATTATATATCATATTATATATATTATATTTTTATAAATATATATTTTCTGAAAATATCTATTTTTGAAAAAGTTATTCAATTTACCAAAAATATTCAACTAAAAGTTATTTTTGGTTATTTTTAGTAAATTGAATAACTATCTTAAAAATGGTTATTTTCAGAAAATTTTTGTTTTACTAGATCAAAACAACACTATAGTGAGGTCCACGTTATAATGGCAGTATTTGATTAACATTGGTGTTGCTATTCTTGTCTATCATTCGACAAATCTGATAGGGCTATCCTTTTCCATACCCACAACGTTACCAAATCCGTTTTTAACAATGTAGAAATACGATTAATTAAGGCAGAAGATCGTCAACGCTGTCCTCCTATCTTCAATCACTGCCATTATAACGTGGACCTCACTATATGAGGAATCTATCCACTAAATCGCATGGATTTATCTCTTAGAGAATTTGAAATGTTATCTCAAACATTTAAACTTTAGGCGCTCATATCTCAAAAAGTAATGATCGGAAAAAAATCCCTGAGAAAACTTATTCATTTTGATAGCTTAATGATACGCAAATCGAAAAGTTTTAAAAAATATCACAGGTAGAAAGTTTATTTTTAGATTTTGCACAGCCTTAAATGAGATGGCAACAGGTTGTACATTCGAATACCTGAGCTGCGTACACCTCGTTCATACATGCTACTCCGGTGCGTATCCTCTCTCAAGTTACTTTTCAGTACCTGGTCGACTATCTATGAAAACTTATTATGAGTAAATTAATTAACGGTACAGTGAATTTGGAAACTTGAACGGAAACTACTGTAAACTTAACTGAAACTACTGTACATTAATCTGAAACTAGCCTACTGTAAACGTAACTGAAACTTATCGACTGGTCGACTATCTATAGAAACTTATTACGATTAAATTAATTAACGATACAGTGAATTTAGAAACTTGAACGGAAACTACTGTAAACTTAACTGAAACCACAGTAAACTCATCTGAAACTTTTGTAAACGTAACTGAAACTTATCGATGGTCGACTATCTATGAAAACTTATTACGAGTAAATTAATTAACGGTACAGTGAATTTAGAAACTTGAACGGAAACTACTGTAAACTTAACTGAAACCACAGTAAACTCATCTGAAACTACTGTAAACGTAACTGAAACTTATCGACTGGTCGACTATCTATGAAAACTTATTACGAGTAAATTAAATAACGTCACAGTGAATTTAGAAACTTGAACGGAAACTACTGTAAACTTAACTGAAACCACAGTAAACTCATCTGAAACTACTGTAAACGTAACTGAAACTTATAGACTACTGTTGATCATCGATCGAAAAATAGTGAACTTTGTCGGCGATAGACTTTACAAACGCTTTCGATAGGAGAGCTTGGCATTAGTTAGAAGTATTGGTAGAGCACCAACACATGGATCTGGCCGCTCCACAGCAGGCAGGAATGCTCATGCAGGCCATCTACCGTTACCGACTCAGATGTGATATTAATATTAATCAAATTAATTTCTGGTGCAACCCCGCAGCGTTGCGTTCGCTGGTTCCTCATTCCGTTGCCAAAGGAAAACGAACTCTCATTGCATTGCGTGAGCCTGGCCACTATGCTGCCTTCTAATGTGCGCGCGCACAAAGTTGCATAAATTTGTTTAAATTAATTTTCACGGCCACTAAAAAGGAAAGCCGAAAACAAGCGATATTTAATCTCTGCTAATTTATAACCAGTCCGCGAATAAAATATGTTCAGTGTTTGCATATGCAGCGCCCAAATATTCTTCGTTACTAGTCTATGCTGGGGTTTTCGGTTATTTATTGGGTGGTACGTGGATATTACATTTTTCAGTCACGGATTGCATTATTAATTACAATAATCTTACTCTTATTAGCTCGTGAGATTTCGTGTTGATTATAATGAGAGGCAGTAACAGTGTTGAAACGTGGTTTAATCTCAAATACTAGTCTCAAATCTAATACTATCAATCTTAAATGATAGAGGCAGCAAGTTCTAGAGGCTTCTAAAGCTAAATTTGCCCTGAAATCTCATGATTTGTCCAAATTGACTGGAGATTTAGTTAAAGGAGTTTAATTTTTGACACTTTTGTTGATGTGGACCGCAAAGGAAATCAAGGAGTAAACGATGAAGGAACTTTGAATATGAGGCTTTGAAAATAGCTCACTCAAGCTATAAACATAGAGTTGATTAGTGTAGAGAACCAGATAAATTAGTGATCGATTAAACATTGATTTCAAATTACACAATTAATTGTTTTCAAATCATGTGGGTTTTAATTGAGAGATACATTGCTGTGAATATGCTTCCCGTTTGAATTTAGAACCGTAACAAACTCTTGTACGTAGTTCAATGATTGAAATGTGTTGAAAAATGTAGAAGAGCAGATATCGTATGTCTTTCATTTTTATTATTAAACCTTTGAATGAGTATATGGAATACAACAAAATTATACCATATACCTTCAAATACCAATTATCTATATCAGTGTTAGAAGCAACATTAATACAATACACTGCCTGATGAATCAATCCAATCAAATCCTTCAACTAATTATTCAAAATATGATGTTAATTCTTGAATAAGAATAATGAATTTATTCTGGCAATGCTTGGTGGAAAAATGCTGTCAAGAATATACTTGACTGACTCATAATATGATAAACATTTTGAATAATAATTTACCAGCTATAATTCCGATTGCACTTACAGACTCCACATGTTTGCATTGAAATGAGAGGATAAAGCTATTAATTATTCAGATTTTATGTTTATGATTACCTTTTTATATGCAATGGAGAAGCTAACAGATTCGACCTTCAAGTTGAAAACCTTTTAGTATTCATTTTAAAGTACTTGAAAGATAATCGAAACACATAAATGAGTGATTGCTATTTCATTATCTTATGGAATTTGTCATTGAATCCTATTACAGAGAATGAAGTCGATAGCAGGTGGTCTTTCTCATTCCTATGCCTTTTTAGTATGGAGTCTTCGATAGTCCCAATTATTTTTCAATTCTTTGATTCAATCTGTCAATATTTTTTAATTAATCACTTCACATTGTAATCAAAAAAAAATTAATTAATTGAATAGAAACACAAATATGTTATCAAATCCTACACAGTTTTATGACTCAGTCGAATTTTTATTAATTAATTATGTTTCTATACATAAATTCTACACAGCTTTATGACTCAGTCGAATTTTTATTAATAAATTATGTTTCTATACATTCCAGAGGGGAACCACCGTCTGAATCCAACCAAACTCACTGTAAAATATCAATATTTATCGATCAAATCGTTCCTGGTGGTTCGGAACACACCTAAAACTACAGATTCTCTCATCTCCCATCATCCACGCACAAACCTAGAGATCATGTGGGCTTCACCCTCAGAAAGAAATTTACTCACTGTAAAATATCATTACTATCGATCAAATCGTTCCCGGTGGTTCGGAACACACCTAAAACTACAGGTTCTCTCATCTCTCATCATCCACGCACAAACCTAGAGATCATGTGGGCTTCACCCTCAGAAAGAAAATTTTTCCCATTAAAAATAGTAAATTCGTATGGTTTTTGTTGGTGGGGAGTCCCTTGCGGGAAGGTCCCACCGCCTGGATATATAATTTAAGTTGAATGAAAAAGACTAAGAAATTGTCAAAAAAAACACTGATTTTTTGACAATTTCTTAGTCTTTTTCATTCAATATGAATAATTACCACAATATCAACTTCTCAACTACACAAAAAATATAATTTAAGCTGTCAATGGGCCTTACGACTGTCATACTTCAGCCGGGACCGACAATTTAACATGCCCATCCGATAACACGGGAGTGATCTGGTTAAAAAAACTTTTGGTTGTGAGAGGGTTTGAACCCGGGATTTCTATGCTGCTACGCAAGCACTCTATCCACTAGACCACGGATCACTCCATTTTTCCATTGAAGCTATGTGACGGTTCCAAAATAATAATCCTCCGAAATTCCTCCATCTCAATACTGTACTGATATCGATTGCCTAACTTCTCTCTATATTTTATAATAATCGACAACCCTATTGTATTTCTGCATGCGCGCAGTCTACACACAGAAGCCGAAACATGTCTATTTGTAGAATTCACTGATCGCTGCCGACCTGTTTGACGACAAAACAAGATGATGAAAAAGAAGATGAAGAAGAAGAAGAAGAAGACGAGGAAGTCCAAGTAGAAAAAGAAGAAGAAGAAGGAGGAGGAGGCGAAAATGATGAAGTCCAAGTGAAAGAATTTGAAGAAAAAGTAGGAGAAGTAGAAGAAGAAGAAGAAGAAGAAGAAGAAGAGAAGAAGAAGAAGAAGAAGAAGAAGAAGAAGAAGAAAGTGGAGTGGAAGGAGAATGAGGAGATGAAGAAGAAAAAGAATGAGAGAATTAAGACGGAGAGGAAGAAGAAAAAGAAGAAGAAGAAGAAGAAGAAAGTGGAGTGGAAGGAGAATGAGGAGAAGAAGAAGAAAAAGAAGAGAAGAAGAAGAAGAAGAAGAAGAAGAGAAGAAGAAGAGAGAGAAGTAGAAGAAACGAGCCGTACGGGACGCGAATGTGAAGAGGCAATGAAATGACGAAATGAACAGTCTCATCCTTCTCGTCTTCTTCTTCTACTCCATCTTCTTCTTCTTGTTCTTCATTATTCAGTTTTCTTTTCCTTGTTCTTCACTCATCATAAGGGCGCAATAAATCCAATTCCAACTGGTCTCCGTTGATGTCCGTCCATTCCCGCTTGCTAAGGAGGTTCGTCTCCAGTCTTGCACTTATAAATCACGATGTAAGGAGTCGAAAAGAAAGGGGTGATGACAGTGGTGGGGGGTTGAGGATGACGGGAGGGGGTGGAGGTGAGTTTTGACACGACTGTGTGAACATATATAGATATATTTATAAGCATAAATGGAGCCCACAAAGGACGCCGCCCTGCTATCGTGACCGCACGCCCTATTCGATCTTCATAGGATACCGCCCGCCTTCGACAACAACTCTAAAACAACGAAACTAATACAACAAACACATGTAGCCATTAGCATACACACCCCCGCGGACCCCGATTAATTTCATCGCATGTTCACAGATACCTAAACTCCTCAACCACTCATCTAATACAATTCCCCCTTCCCCAACTTTCTCTCTCACTCTCAGTCCGATTACAAGACTGAATTTATTCCCCTTTTTAATTGAATCAATATTTTATCTCCGCACCGTTTTGCTCTGCTCTCAACGCAAAGTTATGAATATTATTTTGAAGAGCCTTACATTCCTCCGGTTGTTTCTTTGGGTTCACTGAAAGTTTCTAATTACAATCCAATAAATAACCTAGCACCACTCATTTGTCAAAGTGTTGTTTGAATTATTTATTAATATCGCTCATTAGTATTCCAGGATTATGGACTGAGAGACTGGGAGACTCTATGAAGTCGAGTGGAAAGTGAATTAATTTTCTGTTGGCTTGAAGATGCCTTTAATTTTAATCATTCTTTGTAATTTTGTGTAAACATTATCAAAGTGAAACCAGAGATCGAATATGACTTACTAGTTTATTACTTAATATCGGTGCTCCGAGCTTCGCTCGTTATTTATTAATTTACTTTTGATAAACCGAACACAATTCTTTAAAATGATTGGGGAAGTACTAACAGGCATACCCCAAAACTGTTTTCCCCCGAATTTTGATTTATACTCTATAAATAGTCCAGAAAGTGGGTTATGTTCCATACACTTGAATTCATGTTCAATTTTCTGTTCAAACATTTGAAAGCAAAAAATATATATAATTTAAATTATATACAAACCAAATTGAATGACAAAATAACACTCACTAATCACTTGAAATTGTCAAATAATGATCAACTTTGAAAATTATGATATACTCTAGTTTAGGAGGATTATCATGTCATTTCAACAAATCAGATTATGTTGATCAAATCGATTAAATTGTCTAGCTAGATAAAATTTCTCGTTGATTGAGTATGATTACACAGCTGGAAATAATTCTGTCTGTCTCCCACACAGGCACACGCATCTTCTGTTATCGAAAGACGACGAAATTATCATGTCGTCTTTTAATGTCGTTCAGCGAGTTTTCCAAAGAATGAGATCTAGTGCATTCATCCTAGTGCATCCTATCATAAACCCACTATGTTCCAAATTTTGTGAAAATTGTTAGAGCCGTTTTCGAGATCCGTAAAACATAAATAACCAGATATAGGAATAGCCAGATATAAAAATAACCAGATATATAAATACAGAAATTGTTCGCTTAATATAATAGGACTAACAGGTAACCCGTGCTCCGCAAGGGTCTATTTTAAAACTTGACAAACTAAAAACTTAACCGAAGGGAATCTTGAAGACTTTGAAATAGATCTAGAGTATTACTAGTAGTTCTGTGAACAGTAGACCTCGCGCTCAGTAAGTTACATTGACCTGTTGTTATGTTTTCTCAAAAATTTATAAATAATTTATCAATTTAAAATATCTAGAAAAAATGTTAAATAAACATAGTGCTTTTTGTTCTATCGTACCGTGACATGTCGTCCCGGAATGTGAGTGTGAGCGCTGTTATCAGGTCTGGCTGCAACTGTCTACAACGTTGGTGGAAAGATACATTTTCAAGATGTTCGATATTTTTCACAGTATACACTATAAACGAACAGGCAAAACCTAGCCCAGAGTTACTGAACTGTCAATTCAGTTTCACATTGGCACACTTGCCCCGGTGACACTATTCGCCTGATTAGTATTCAATCCATTCGTGGACTAGCGTTTGATGAAAACATTCCGTTACTATTCGAAGAACTATTGCTTCAGTTGGAGACCTGAGCATGTGTTGGACATTGGACGCACGTCTTGAGCCATTGGCCTCAGCAGCCGACGCTCTTTCCGTTTCGGCACTCGGAAAACAATAAACTAATCAAAATCGTGATCGCAGGTTTCTTACCAAGCACCGTTCTACGTCGCTGATCTCTTAACCAGGCATCGTTAGACTGTTTTTCATCACTATTCATCATGTTATTGAAATTTTCGTTGGGACGCGACGGGTCGGAGTGATGGGATTGGGGAGATGTTCTTGGGATGATATTCTGGCGGGTGATCGACCAATATAGAGCACAATGGAAGAACCGGTTGTTGAGATTTATACTTCACTAAGATGAACTTGAGTTTTCAGAATACTAAAACAATCAATAGAAATATAATATTGAAACGGAATGAGATGTGATATTAACATCTATGTAATTCAAATTCAAATTCATTTATTTGCCATACAGATTGGTAAAATAAATATTCAAACTTACAAAATGGCACTACCGGCAAAGAAAACTTGTGCGCCGGCAGTGAGTTCGAACAACTAGGTACAGCAAACATGTCAATAGAAAGAAAAAGAGCTTATTCAAACCACTAGAATAACTAAAATCATGGAAACCAGGTCACATCTCAATACTTAGAAACGATAAGACAAAGTAACAAAATCATAAGCAAATGACAAACTTAAATAGACCAATTCAAGGAAGCCATGACAATTTTTTTTTAAATTTATAACACAAGAATGGAACACTACATAATGGATATAGATAATTTAAAATAAACATTTATCCTAATCCAATCTAGTACTAGATTCATTATGGATTTTGTAATTCTATTAATAATGAATTTAATAATAGAATTGTTGTGTTATAATAGAATTGTTGTTTTAAAATTAACTGATGTTGAACCAAATAAATTGTGTTGTGCCTACATTGCTTAATATTCGATTATTAGAATATTATTTATTTATTAGAACAGTCACAAACACGATATTTGGAAGGAGAAACAGGCAATTGCCCAAAACTTCTTCAATTCCTTGATTTTGGCACATAAATAGTCCAAAGTGAGGTTAAATTTAAAATTTCTGTTTTCACCAAAGATTAACACTCAGAGAATACGTATTCGAGATATGACTGATGAATTTTGAATTTCGAAGGGTTGATAAGAGCCGGAAATAACACTAAACAATGTTTGTTTAGTGTTTATTTTATGTTTTCATTCATTGTATATTATCCTTTGTATTATCATTCATCCCCTCATCATCACCTTGGTTGGAAATACTTGTGGAAAATAAATAAACTTACGTGATAAATAGTTCCATAATAGCCCGTTTACAAAAAAACCTGTTTAAATTTTAATCATTATTCAATGTCAGGATAATGAATCAGATGAGTATTTGTAAAAAGAAGTCTTCTGTGATTGGTTCTAGAGGCAACCAATCACTTCTATAGTTAAACAGGATTTTGTGCAACTGAGCCATTGCCAAGTGAATTTTATGAAAACAAACTATTGTCTCGTAAAGATTTACACTGGAGTTTATGAGAATATCATAGTATCAGAGTTACGTTATTGAACTATCTCAGTTTTTCGAAATAGGCCACAATGATTGTAGGCTACAATTTATTTATTTATTTATTTATTTTATTGACAATTACAAATCATAATTATAATAAATATAATATGATTGGGAGAAGACAACAAGCATAGCCCAAAACTGTCTTCTCCCAAATTTTTACAAATAAAAGTTTCAAAAAAGAATAAGGTTAAAATTTCACTTTCACTTCGATAAGTCCAATTTCCACTTCAAAACTAATTTGTGTATATTTTTCAAATTTGTATGCCACACAAGACTCAATCAACCCAAAACCTCAATGATATTTACTAGCTGAGAATCTCAGCTATTTTCAGGATATCGATTTTCCAGTCTAGGATTGTAATAAGGATTTTCTCTCGCCCATTTACAACTTGCCTACGAGATGTGAAGGTGATTCACAACTCCATCGTTAATCCCAGCTGGAAATAGAATATTGTTCAAAAGCAGGACAGAGGGTGGAATAGAGTAGATTGTGACGTATATGGTGCATAACTTTTAGGGTGATAAGAGACAAGACGTCAGCCGATCGCGCTACACGAATTAATCTGTAAATAGGAGATGAAAGTCTCCAATTTCCATTGCCGGGAAATCTTTGTGTTCTCTCTCTCTCGCAATCACTATTGCTTTTCTCTCTCTCGTGCCCTCAGTTCCCTTGACTCGTCTTATTTTCTTGCTCTCTCGAAATCTCTGTTGCCGTTTCTCTCTCTTTGTTTCTCTTTCTTGCTTTCTCTGATGCCTTTTCTCTCTCTTGTACTCAGTTCGGTGACTAGTTCTGTCTCGTTTTGTTGTGTTTGAAAACACGTACGGTCAATGAAGAAGAGATGAAATAGAAGAGAGTGAGAAGTCTGGAGTGGACATCACAACACAGGGCGCAAGGACCCTTGCGATAACGCAGCGAAATTCGATTTCATTGAAACGGGGTGGGTGAACTGAGTGGCCTCCCGATACACAAAAGTCTCTCACCACCACCACGTGATGAGGTGGCGGGGGGGTTGGTCAGACTGCTTTTGTGTTCGCACACACGCGTCAAAGCGCGTGCGCCGCTCGATTCGAGCTGTTTCATTAATATGATAATCATTCCACCTCCATTGTCGAGGGAAATGGAAAATCCGGAGCGAAATATAAATCTCCCCTACACGACAACAACTGTTCTCGTAAGTTTACCCCGTTTTCGGCGATGCCGTATGCGTTACCTACAGTATTCAAAGAGCTGTTTTGTGAAGGGTGTATTCACACTTTCAGTAGATTTCCAAAAATCTAACAATCTGTGTTCATGATTAGCTGCTTATCGTGATTATTCCGTTATTGTATGTAGTGTAAAAAAATGTTATCGTATGTTGTGTAAAAAATTGTATTTTAATAAAAATCTAAGAATGAAACCTCTGACTTCTGAATAATTTATTTTTGTCAATGAATCAAACCATTGACAAATACTCATCTATTTCACTATCCATGACGAACTGCAAGTTAAAAATTCGTTTTTGAACTATTTCGAAGACACTACAGTCTAATTTTTAGTGCATTTTTTGTGTAATTTATTGTATGCTCCTTCAATGTGAATTGTGACATGGCTATAGGACTACTACCATAGAGAAACAATAGCATAAGTAGATATCCCATGGTATAGGACATTTATGTCGCAACTTTTACTGTTATCTCAAGCCGATAGTCCAAGCAGTTCTTTCCCGTGAAGTTTTGTGACGCTCCTAGTCTCCTCATACTGTACTGTTCATACACTCTCACCCCAAAAAAACAGTAAAAATCGACAATAATCGACAGTGATCGGCTTGAGTTAACAGTAAAAGTTGCAACAAAAACGCCCTATACCATGGGATATCTACTTACGCTTTTGTTTCTCTACGTTACATGTATATGTAACTTCTATGTTCAAATGGCCCAATAAAAACTTGAAACTTGAAACTTGGTTTTTGAATAATATTTATTAAAAACTAGAACTAGTGTGGAGCATAGTTCAAAAACAAACCATTTACAAGGATAAGAACCTGTCAGAAGTTGAATTGTTGTTGATTTAGGCTAATAGTTGTATATGATAATCATCTTTACAAATCTCTCTGTGTTTGAATTCAATATTTGTGAATCTCTTGACAACTATTCGAAGAATGTATTGTTTCTGTGTGAAGAACAGTATTGGCTGTACAATGCAATGAAATCTTACTCATTTTTTGTGTAGTTGAGAAGTTGATATTGTGGTAATTATTCATATTGAATGAAAAAGACTAAGAAGTTGTCAAAAAACCACTGATTTATTGATAATTAGAAAGACCGGTTTCGGTTATTACACCATTGTCAATCTCTGATAAACTGTTTATCAGAGATTGACAATGGTATAATAACCGAAACCGGTATTTCTAACTATCAATAAATCAGTGGTTTTTTGACAACTTCTTAGTCTTTTTCATTCAATCTTACTCATTTCCTTAACCAATTCCCTCAACTTATTTCCTTACCAATTCATACACATGGAAGACGAGCCAATAGCATGATATACCTTGGGATATTCCTAATGGAATGGATGATACTAATAAGAATAAATTTCTGAAGAGTCTCCAAGGTTCAAGTCTTCAACAGTGTAACAAATATTTATCACTTTGTCGCTAGCTAATGTGATCGTATTAAAACAAGCTAGAATCATACTAGATTTAATTCATTGATTCATACTAGAGTAGCTTATACTCAAGTTGCACAAGATGTATGTTCTCCAAGATGATTCTCCAATACTTATACCAGAGTGAACAGAATTCTTCATTTGTCTCTGCTTACACTAAAGTAAATGACATAAAACATTGGATGTCACAGACTACTCTCGTATGTATCGAGAACGTGGTTAGTTTACTTGGAAAGCTCACTGTGAATGAAATGAAACAAAACTTCGATAAATTCTGGAGAACGCTTATCAAATAAACTTGGCTAGTTTTCAATGAGCAAGATTTAAATGCATTGATATGGATGGAACGCTACAAGAATAGCATTTTGATAAGCTACCTGGGGCCAATTGCATGAGAAAATACAAACTAATAATATTAGTAGTCAGATTGTTATTGGAAAGGGAAATTTCTGAAGTATTAGCTTGTATTTCCTCATGCAACAGGGTCCAGGGGAAGTCGAACGAACTTTGTACAAGCATAAAGGTGCGTACAGATTTACGCGCCGCGAACATGAGCAATTCAATTTTAATCAGCTGATGCCAAGCTTTTTATATCATTCTGTATCTTACCGTTTCTGTAAAAAATACAGATATAATCAGCTGATTAAAAGTGAATTGCTCATGTTCGCGGCGCGTAAATCTGTATGCACCTTTATGCTTGTACAAAGTTTCGTTCCATCTCCCAGGAAAGTAAAATTTCTGACCACAAACTCAAATTCAAATTCATTTATTTGCCATAAAATAATACAGATTGACTTCAAATGGTCTTGAATCACTCATTAATTGATACTTCACCCTCCAAAACACTAACAGACTCGTCTACCACTCATGAAAGCAATCATTGAAACACTAGATAACGTTTCTCTTTACATCATTTGTTTTTCGGTGTTTGGTTTTCAAAATTATTTCGTTGAGGGTGCCACCGTTGATGATTGAGTCGAAATAGGTTGAGGGAGTGAATGAGGATCCCGTTGAGTACGAGGTGTAACTTCATTTGGCTTGTTTGATTTCCATTTGGCAAATACAGGAGGCCGTTGAAGGGAAGAGTTTACAGATGGAACTATTTGTGCTGAAGCTGGCTCGCCATGTTGCGAGCTAACGCTTCAGTTGGATACAAATGTAGTGATGATGATGATGATGCTGAGGAGGAGGAGGATGAGGAGGAGGAAAGAGTTGTTGGAGATGCTTGATGAGGGTGAAGGGTGACTGCTCTCCTCCGTTCGAGGGGGTGGAACATATTGCAGACGGCTGCTAGGGGTGGGCTGGCAAAGCGATGGGGTAGCACGGGACCGATTGGCAAATGAAAGGGCACAATCGTTCTTCGTTTGAATTTGTTGTTTTTTCTGAAATTTCCAACTAACTACCAACCCTTCAAGGTACGTCCGCTCGCAAACATTCCTGTCAGGATGAATTTTGAATTTTGAGAAGGGTACACCACCCCCATCATCCCATCCCGCGTTTGAACCACACCGCTAACATTTGGTCGATTTTTTATACTGCACGCTCCTAAAAAATAATGCAATTCCTCTTTGCCAATACCTGCCTACCCAACCCTACATGTCAACCGTCATTATATCTTCAACCTTTTATGTTTGAAGGATATTCTTCCTTCAAATTATATCATAATTATCATATTACATCGTGCAGCCGCAAAATTCTATTCTTGACTTCCGATATTTTACGATGCTTATAAGCCTCATAATTGTGATTGCTCAGCAGATGTTCAGACTCTATAACTCCTTAATAACTTCATAGAGGTACCTAATGAAGTTCCGAGAAAGGGTTTCTTCAACATTCACAACTGATTATGATATTAAGACATCCATGTTCAACACAATTACTGATTATGTTATTGAGACCGAGATAATTCATGTTAATCAATTTTAAAAAATCTGGTGTGGCGCACTCACACAACTTTCCTTGCCGTTATGAAAATTGATCACCTGACGCTAGTGTTCCCGCGCATCTCAAGTCTACTATTCAAAGATTTGAGCCAGCTGGTGACAGGGCAATAACGCTGGAGACACACATGAGGTCTGCTATCTCTTCATAGTGAATGATTTAATAGAATCAACAATAATTTGCAATTGAAAATCACATTTTCTCGAACTTAAAGCTTATTTTCAATTTTAGGTGAAAATGTTACTGAACATTAATTGTAGAGATTTTCATGCTCAATCTACTCCACTTGATTTTTTTGTTTCAATTGTATCTGAAGCCTGATAATTAGGAATCTATCTGCATTGATGGGGCGGAGCTCCTGAAATTTTACAGATATGGGACTTGTGGCAGTTGATAGAGCTTATCGATGACTATTTTAGGTATGAATTTGATCAAAATCGTTGGAGCCGTTTCCGAGAAAATCACGAAAAACCCTGTTTTTGACAACATTTTCACCATTTTAGCCGCCATCTTGAATTGCATTTGATCGAAATTTCGAAAAGTTCGTATCGGATCCTTATAGTGTAAGGACCTTAAGTTCCAAATTTCAAGTCATTCCGTTAATTGGGAGATGAGATATCGTGTACACAGACGCACATACACTCATACACACACACACACACACACACACCACACACACACACACACACACACACACACCACACACACACACACACACACACACACACACACACACACACCACACACACACACACACACACACACACACACACACACACACACCACACACACACACACACACACATACAGACCAATACCAAAAAACCAGTTTTTTAGACTCAGGGACCTTGAAACGTATAGAAATTTAGAAATTGGGGTACCTTATTTTTTTCGGAAAGCAATACTTTCCTTACCTATGGTAATAGGGCAAGGAAAGTAAAAATTCGGGAGAAGACAGTTTTGGGCTATGCCTGCTGTCTTCTCCCAATCATATTATTTATTATAATTATGATTCGTTTCGTTCCATCTCCCAGGAAAGTGAAATTTCTGATCACAAATGGACTTGAATCACTCATTAATTGATACTTCACCCTCCAAAACACTAACAGACTCGTCTACCACTCATGAAAGCAATCATTACTAGATAACGTTTCTCTTTACATCATTTGTTTTTCGGTGTTTGGTTTTCAAAATTATTCCGTTGAGGGTGCCACCGTTGATGATTGAGTCGAAATAGGTTGAGGGAGTGAATGAGGATCCCGTTGAGTACGAGGTGTACAAACTTCATTTGGCTTGTTTGATTTCCATTTGGCAAATACAGGAGGCCGTTGAAGGGAAGAGTTTTCAGATGGAACTATTTGTGCTGAAGCTGGCTCGCCATGTTGCGAGCTAACGCTTCAGTTGGATACAAATGTAGTGATGATGATGATGATGCTGAGGAGGAGGAGGATGAGGAGTAGGAAAGAGTTGTTGGAGATGCTTGATGAGGGTGAAGGGTGACTGCTCTCCTCCGTTCGAGGGGGTGGAACATATTGCAGACGGCTGCTAGGGGTGGGCTGGCAAAGCGATGGGGTAGCACGGGACCGATTGGCAAATGAAAGGGCACAATCGTTCTTCGTTTGAATTTGTTGTTTTTTCTGAAATTTCCAACTAACTACCAACCCTTCAAGGTACGTCCGCTCGCAAACATTCCTGTCAGGATGAATTTTGAATTTTGAGAAGGGTACACCACCCCCATCATCCCATCCCGCGTTTGAACCACACCGCTAACATTTGGTCGATTTTTTATACTGCACGCTCCTAAAAAATAATGCAATTCCTCTTTGCCAATACCTGCCTACCCAACCCTACATGTCAACCGTCATTATATCTTCAACCTTTTATGTTTGAAGGATATTCTTCCTTCAAATTATATCATAATTATCATATTACATCGTGCAGCCGCAAAATTCTATTCTTGACTTCCGATATTTTACGATGCTTTATAAGCCTCATAATTATGATTGCTCAGCAGATGTTCAGACTCTATAACTCCTTAATAACTTCATAGAGGTACCTAATGAAGTTCTGAGAAAGGGTTTCTTCAACATTCACAACTGATTATGATATTAAGACATCCATGTTCAACACAATTACTGATTATGTTATTGAGACCGAGATAATTCATGTTAATCAATTTTAAAAAATCTGGTGTGGCGCACTCACACAACTTTCCTTGCCGTTATGAAAATTGATCACCTGACGCTAGTGTTCCCGCGCATCTCAAGTCTACTATTCAAAGATTTGAGCCAGCTGGTGACAGGGCAATAACGCTGGAGACACACATGAGGTCTGCTATCTCTTCATAGTGAATGATTTAATAGAATCAACAATAATTTGCAATTGAAAATCACATTTTCTCGAACTTAAAGCTTATTTTCAATTTTAGGTGAAAATGTTACTGAACATTAATTGTAGAGATTTTCATGCTCAATCTACTCCACTTGATTTTTTTGTTTCAATTGTATCTGAAGCCTGATAATTAGGAATCTATCTGCATTGATGGGGCGGAGCTCCTGAAATTTTACAGATATGGGACTTGTGGCAGTTGATAGAGCTTATCGATGACTATTTTAGGTATGAATTTGATCAAAATCGTTGGAGCCGTTTCCGAGAAAATCACGAAAAACCCTGTTTTTGACAACATTTTCACCATTTTAGCCGCCATCTTGAATTGCATTTGATCGAAATTTCGAAAAGTTCGTATCGGATCCTTATAGTGTAAGGACCTTAAGTTCCAAATTTCAAGTCATTCCGTTAATTGGGAGATGAGATATCGTGTACACAGACGCACATACACTCATACACACACACACACACACACACACACACACAACACACACACACACAACACACACACACACACCACACACACCACACACCACACACACACACCACACACACACACACACAACACACACACACACACACACACAACACACACACACACACACACACACACACATACAGACCAATACCAAAAAACCAGTTTTTTAGACTCAGGGACCTTGAAACGTATAGAAATTTAGAAATTGGGGTACCTTATTTTTTTCGGAAAGCAATACTTTCCTTACCTATGGTAATAGGGCAAGGAAAGTAAAAATTCGGGAGAAGACAGTTTTGGGCTATGCCTGCTGTCTTCTCCCAATCATATTATTTATTATAATTATGATTTGTAATTGTCGATGAAATAAATAAACACGTAGCTTATTCAGTACTTACGAATGCATTAGTGATGAACTGAAAAGCCTCTCACCATCTCATCCTCTATGAAAATTGAATGCATATTTCATTGAAAGATACTGAGCTTTGTTTATTGAATTCCCGTTCATATATAAATAGGAGTCACATGATTAATGAGTAAGGAACATGATTATTTACACTTTTAGCAATGATATATTTTACAATTAGTATGTATTATCAAGAAGGATATTATACTGTCTGCTTTGAAGCTTCTAAGTTGAGCTTAACAGGAACGTGTTTGTAAAGATCATGAATGTTTGTAAATAAATTCTCATCAGTTTGTTTAAGATCAAAGATTCAAGATTTATTCATCTACTGAAGATCCAAGATCTACTATTTATTCTACTACTTTTTTATTTATTATTTTTACAAGAAAGTACTGACCGGGAGAGAAAAACTAAAGATGTTCCTTGTACTATTTCTCTCCCAAATTTGTAGAGAGTTAGTGGAAAGGATATTTTGAATATTCTTTCCGAAGAATGGGCATTGACATGTCCAAAGCTCCGCCAATTTAGATGCATAACAATATTATCTTCAGTTATTACAAATTGCTTTTTTCGTATCATATACAGCTCAATAATTATTTACTTAGTCAATATTATGTTAATTCATCTATAATTTTGATGTATTGTAAGCTATTTTATATAAGTGTATAAGCTAGTATATATTGTAATCTACATAAAGTACTCAATCAAACAATCAAATTTAGATAACATTTTAAGAGTCTGAAATTGGGTAGATAAATGAAAATTAATATAAATATCTAGTTATTTATATATCTTTGGATCTCAAACATCGGGAAAATCGATTCTATTTTTGAAAAATTTCAAGGAACGTTTCTCGACAAGAACAAAATTCTTCCTGAGGAGTAAGAGAGCGGATCTGAAGAAAAAAGAGCAATATTTTCCGGTTGACGGGTTAGAGGGCTATGATTTTGTAATAGCAAATTGTTTGCTGTACAAAGGGTCCTAAATTGATTGTCTTTGACCTGTAAATAATTCTGAGGGCCAGCCCTTCAAACGCTGGCTGTAAGAGCCCTTACAATTCTTTTATTCTGGTCACTCCCAAAGGCATAAAAAACGTCGAAAACGTCTCAACATTCCATCTCCCCCAAATGTTTATGTTTCTTCACTTATCGATTTTCTCATCTGATTGAATACCTACTCAGCACAAAACTTCAAATCAAGTTAATAGAGAATCTTATTAATCCAACAAAGCTGAACAAGTTTTGTTGAATTTGTTTTACAAGTTGCAAGTTTACGTTTTGAAACTTTGCTAAACGATTTGTTGAATTGTTCTGCAAGTTGACGTTTTAAAACCTGTTATCAAAACTAACATGACTTAATACTCGATTTCAAATGTTAATAATGTTCAATATAATCATAGATTTATCAGACTATCAACACCATCTTTAACTGATAGAATATCAAATACTCGAGAGCTTTTTGTCGTAACTCTTTGAATATCCAAATTCATGCACTGATCATTTACTGAATCCAATTAAACGGTAATTTCTCCTCAGTTATTAAATCAACTTTCAGATCGACAGTAGTTGGATTTGAATCTATATCAACAACTATGATTTTAAAAATATTATTAATATCTCAGTTGATTCCCAATGATGTTGGTAGCATCATGAAGTATATGTTATAAACGGATTTTTTTAATTCTATTGAAAGATTGATCAATCCATTGGAAAATAATATTTGATAATGAATAAATAGATTATATTGAAAAAAAATGAAGATAGATCATTGAAAAAGAGCAAGTGAGTCTTGGGAATTCTCATGAAACAAGCTTTAATATTTCTCATCAAATTTTCGATCCAGTGATCCAGTATGACATAGATATATTATCAGAACCTAAACGAAAACTCATAAAGTATAGTGAAACTGATATTTTCCCAGAGAACAGCTTTTTGTTAGGGGTAAGAAGGTAAGATTGCTATCATACGATTTTTTGGCAAAATCAGCTAATTGAAGTGAAATATGTTTTTTATCGATAAAAACCTTGAGAAACTGCAAACCCTCTTCCTAAAAACTGTGTGAAAGTTTGTAGTTTCTCCTCCCCTCTCAGAGATTTTACTCAGTAAAACTGGCATATCCAGTCTTTACCTACATAATAACTAGGGTGAGCGTTTTTTAAGGGCTTTTTGCCGTTTTTCAACCCCAAAAGGAATGCATCTTCGATAAGTTTTTTTAGTGGCTCCCGCTTTTTCGACCTTTTTAATGTGAGAATTTCTGCGAAGAATGGGAAATCAATTTTTTAACGTCGGGGAGGGAGACTGTATTTTTGCCGAGATTCCTCTCCCTAATCTCTATAATAAGGCGCTACCGTTCGTTTTTTGGGGTTAAAAGACAGGTTTTGTATTATTTCTTTACTAGTACTTTCCGAGTATAAAGAAACTTCTTTTCCGTATTTTATCGGACAGGACCGACGGTTTTATTCAAGGATGATTGAGGATGTAAGCGTATACACACACAGGGATGAATGTAGAGGAGAATGGTGTTTTTTAGATCTTTGGAAAGGGTGAGTTTCGCTTGAATAAGAGAAAAAGTAGGTTACATTACTTCCTTTTCCCGCGCCAAGGGTTCTAGCAAAAAAGCGAGGTTTTGATCAAAAAATTCACTTCTCTTCGGTCTTTACCGAGACACGGGGAGTAAAGTGGAAAGGATCTCGCTCGTCTGTCGAATTTATTCCCTTCCTATGTAAACCCGTGGGAACGCTACCACTTGTAACTATCTACTTTCGGCCCATCTTAGGCTCTACATTAATATAGCTCGCCAAAGAATGTATTGAGAGTCCACTTGCTGAGGCAAAACATCGCCCTTTCACAAAGTTTGACCCCTCCAGAGCAGCTGCAATCGTCAGTCGGCAATCGATCTTATAAATAAACGATTAGGTGAATACATGAATGGACTTGAAGTTTGTAATTCAATCCATTAGAGGATAATTCAATCCAGTTTCAAGTGATTCAAAATGGAAGCTGTGAATAATATTGCGAACATTTTTACTTTCCTTGCCCTATTACCATAGGTAAGGAAAGTATTGCTTTCCGAAAAAAATTATGGTACCCCAATTTCTAAATTTCTATACGTTTCAAGGTCCCCTGAGTCCAAAAAAGTGGTTTTTGGGTATTGGTCTGTATGTGTGTGTGTGTGTGTGTGTGTGTGTGTGGTGTGTGGTGTGTGTGTGTGTGTGTGTGTGTGTGTGTGTGTGTGTGTGTGTGTGTGTGTATGAGTGTATGTGCGTCTGTGTACACGATATCTCATCTCCCAATTAACGGAATGACTTGAAATTTGGAACTTAAGGTCCTTACAAAATAAGGATCCGACACGAACAATTTCGATCAAATGCAATTCAAGATGGCGGCTAAAATGGCAAAAATGTTGTCAAAAATAGGGTTTTTCGCGATTTTCTCGAAAACGGCTTCAACGATTTTGATTAAATTCATACCTAGAGTAGTCATTGATAAGCTCTATCAACTACCATGAGTCCCATATCTGTAAAAATTTCAGGAGCTCCATCCCATCTATGCAAATTTCGATTTTAGATTCTCAATTATCAGGCTTCAGATACAATTTAACATGAGAATCTCTACAATTAATGTTTGGTAACATTTTCACCTAAAATTGAAAATAAGCTCGAAATTCGAGAAATTGAGATTATCCAATTGCAAACTGTTGGCAATTTTGATTCTATTAAATGATTCACTATGAAGAGATAGCAGACCTCGTATGTCTCCAGCGTTATTGTTCTGTCACCAGCTGACTCAGATCTTTGTTTATAAGTAGACTTGAGATGCGCGTGAACACTAGCGTCAGGTGATCAATTCTCATAACGGCAAGGAAAGTTGTGTGAGTGCGCCACACCAGATTTTTACGAATAAAAATGTGTTTCAGTTGTTCGAACTCTTTCGTCATCCAATATAAACAATGATTCTTAGATGTGAGTTTTGAATGTACCTATTGTTCATGGACCAATACATTCAAGTCAATGTAGCGCTAATATCAAGTTGTGCTAAACTAGTGATTTTTTTACTGTAATTTATTGAGAAGGAAATACTTTTTTTGAATGTACGCAATGGGTTTTTAAAACTTTGTTATTCAATTGAGAAAGTGCTAGATGCCCAACCTTGAATCATCTAGGGCCGGTTTTCGAGCTCGGGATTTAGCAAAGTCCTAGACTTTAAACAGCTGGAGTCAGAAAATTGGCTTTCCAAAACGGGGCGTAGTCGCAGCTTTTATAACAGTAGTCGTAGCTTTTATTTTCTCATTTCTATAATTGGAAACGTTTTTCCTTGACGAAATTAGACATTCCTAAATAATTCAAAATAGCTGAAACTTTACACTATTTTCTCTTTATTCTATTTTGTGTTCAATTTTCTAGTTTTTCGAAATTTAATTCAAACGTGACTATGACAATGACTGCGACTACGCCCCGTTTTGGAAAACCAATTTTCTGACTCCAGCTGTTTAAAGTCTAGGACTTGGCTAAATCCCGAGCTCGGAAACCGGCCCTTAAGGTCCATCAACAATACATTCAAAACTCACATCTAAGAATCATTGTTTATATTGGATGACGAAAGAGTTCGAACAACTGAAACACATTTTTTTTCGTAAAAATGTTCGCAATATTATTCACAGCTTCCATTTTGAACCAATACCGAGCTCGGAAACCGGCCCTAAATCATTCAAGGTTGGGCATCTAGCACTTTCTCAATTAAATAACAAAATTCTTAAAACCATTGCATACATTTTAAAAAAGTATTTCCTTCTCAATAAATTCGCACTTCAAATTACAGTAAAAAATTCACTAGTTTAGCACAACTTGATATTAGCGCTACATTGACTACTCTTTCATTATGAAAACTGATAAGAAAATGATGACTTTTCTGTTGTTGCGTTGCAAATTCTAATCTGTATCATCCAATTTTTCATAATTGAAAATTATTTTAATGTAGTTTGGATCTCTAATAAAAATTGTGATCTCTCTTATAATTATAGATATAACACATATTGTTACGATAACTCGAGCTTACGCACAGGCCTTTGTTGCCTATGTAAGCTCTTTCCTATCTGATACAAGAATTTTATACAATAATAAAATTGTGATAGCTCAAGAGTTCTATTGTTAGTATAGATCTATATTTTGTTGTTTGTTTTTTGTAAGTATATTATATCTTTTCTTGAATTGTATAAACTTCATTGCTCAAGATTCTATGTAACTGCTTGATTGTATTCAGAAGGAAAAAATAAATTGAATTGAATTGAATTCTATGAGATGGCCACATCAGGTTTAGTTTACTGTGTAGTTAATGAGATTGGAAACATTTATCGGGAGAAAATTAATGCAACAGAAGATGAATGATTCTAAAGTTTCAGGTGATTCGTGAACCTGAAGAAAGTGATTTCAATCCTCATAACAGAGTTTGTGTAACTGATTGAAAGAGAAGAATTTTCTTTTAAATAATTATTATTACTCAAAGTCCTTGAAAAAATAATTATCTTGCAAAAGTGTAGTATCGTTTAATCATCCTCAAATGAAGATGTAGACCGAAAATCGTCCGTGAACCTTGAAAATGCATTGAGGCTTTGAAGTCAAGTTGTGTAATGAATTATCGTTGGTAATCGAGTTATCCAGATTGGTTACTTGAAGATTCATATGCGCTAGGAGAAACCAAGTATTCAATTGCGGAATTTCTTGTTTCGTACTAGAACCAATATCAGATTTAAATCATACATGATTACTCCTCAAGCTTCAATGATTGCTTCATCCATAAATGACTGTGAAACTACCTGTCGATTACATCATATCGGTTCCAAGTTTTATTGATTTCAATTTCAATTTCATTTATTGCCAAATAGAATATTCAAAATATTTAATCTTGATGTTGAATACGCAACGACTATCAAATATTTATGGACAATCTGAAAATTATTACAGTCACATCAAAAGGATTCCGGTAGGATTAGATTATCTACCAAGTTGCTGATACAATGATTCTAAAGGGCGTCAGTGTATCCAATCCTGAGTAATTAGTCTTTACTGCGGTATTTTCCTTGATGAAACAAATGAGCAACTGATTAATTGACTACCTGGGAACATTATTTTGTCGGCCGAGAATCAATACAACATCCTTCAAATGTTTCACTTTAACTATTGAATCAACTGTCCCAATTTCATGCTATGATTTTAAATGTATTTGTTCTCTACAAGAATTCATAGGTCTAATAACTTTTTGGAAAGGATGTAGCGGTCAAATCTGTTTATCGTTCTATTTCTATAATAATATGATAGATTGACCGGAAGCCAACATTACATGTATTACATGGGAATCCCTAAAGAAATATGAAGGAGATTGAACTCGTTACAATGGAGTTTTTGATTTCCTGTACATCATTTCTGCTTCCAACCAATGCTGTTGTCAAGAAGAACCAAGAATCAAGATATTATGTCACTTGACATAGATATCACAATATTATATAATACTAGGATCAAGTATAGGTCAGATCAACTTACATTATAAAAATCTGGTGTGGCGCACTCACACAACTTTCCTTGCCGTTATGAAAAATGGTCAACTGACGCTAGTGTTCCCGCGCAACTCAAGTCTACTATTTTAAGATCTAAGCCAGCTGGTGAAAGGACAATAACGCTGCAGACACACGAAGTCTGCTATCTCTTCATAGTGAATGATTAAATAGAATCAACAGTTGCCAACAGTTTGCAATTTAATAATCTGATTTTCTCGAATATCGAGATTATTTTCAATTTTAGATGAAAATGTTACTAAAACATTAATTGTACCTAGAGATTTTCATGCTCAATCTTTTCCACTTGAATTTTTTTGTTTAAACTGTATCTGAAGCCTGATAATTGGGAATCTGAAATCAAACTTTGCATAGATGGGGCGCAGCTCCTAAACTTTTTACAGATATGGGACTTGTGGTATTTGATAGAGCTCATCAATTACTATTTCAGGTATGAATTTGATCGAAATCGTTGGAGCCATTTTCGAGAAAATCGCGAAAAACCCTGTTTTTGACAACATTTTCGCCATTTTAGCCGCCATATTGAATTGCATTTGATCGAAATTGTTCGTGTCGGATCCTTATAGTGTAAGGACCTTAAGTTCCAAATTTCAAGTTATTCCGTTAATTGGGAGATAAGATATCGTGTACACAGACGCACATACACTCATACACACACACACACACCACACACACACACACACACACACACACACACACACCACACACACACACACACACACATACAGACCAATACCCAAAAACCACTTTTTTGGACTCAGGGGACCTTGAAACGTATAGAAATTTAGAAATTGGGGTACCTTAATTTTTTTCGGAAAGCAATACTTTCCTTACCTATGGTAATAGGGCAAGGAAAGTAAAAAGTGTAGAAATAATTTGTCAAGTGATGTGAGGATAGACAATGGATTTATAAATCACTAGGTAATTTTCGTTACCAGAGATTTATCAATTCATCAAAGAAGGGTCCTTCAATCAACAACTTTTTTATATTGATAACAAATCATCAAGAATGTTCGTTCCAGTGTTGAACTGATCGGGTTAACCCATGAAAATGTTAGAAAAAGAACAGTTGGCGTTAATGAGTTTTGATTCTTCTAATCGGAGAAGTTATTGTGGAACGACCACTGTGGGGAATTACAGGGTGACCCGAGAAAAACGTAATCAGGACGCCTGCAATGGACGATTATCAGGTCGAAAGAATTCGATACAGCAGTTATTCGCTCCATTGTCAAATTATGACGTAGGGGGTGTACATCGTGAGCTCATTCTCAAACGTACTTTGAGGGTGGATTGTTGAAAGTGAAGGGGTTGGTCAAACCACGCCCGAAAGTACACGCTTATGGATCTCTGATTACATTAATCAGAATTACAAAAGCATAATATCAATCCTTGCCCAAACCCGGGATAATGTAGTTTGACACAGAAACCGGTGCGAATACTGAAACTATCTGCTACATGATCTATGAATTATGTATTTATGTACGCGAGGGACGATATAACATAACCCTTCTGATTTTCATTCTATAATGAGAGTTTCCGTTGGCCGGAATATATCAATATTTCATATTCTCCATCTCTCTTACATTGTACTCCTCCGCCCCTATTGGAGGAGGACACACAGTCTGTCGACGCACTCCCTTCATACTCTTTGCTGACTGGAAATTGATGACAGAAAAATGTGCCCGGATTTCTGAAAACGACGGCTTCTTTGTGTTCTTCCGTTTGATCACACATTGAATTACCCTACATGCTTCCGTCTGAACGAACGGATAAATTATCGTACTATTTCGTCAGTTAGTATGGTTTTTATAATGTAAGATCATTTGGGAGAGGAATAGCACACAGTTACCTTATTTTTTCTCTCTCTATCATTGATGTACTTATTGTATGAATCGATAAATAATAAAGAAAGATCAATAGTTAATATTATTGTTTATGTCTATGAGACTAGTTTTAATGACAATCAAAAACTATTTGTTGGTTCATACTTTGACGAAAATCATCCTTTTGGATGATTTACATTGAATACGCTTTGTATTTCTTAGATGTTCTTGTTATTACAATTTATGGAATCGTACATTTTTTGTTGAGGATGATGCCCTCATGAGCTGTAGGCTTGTGCATGGGTAATGAGACCGATGATGATAAATGAGTGTACCTACAGCTTTAATTCGGTTCCGAACCACATTGAAATCATATAGAGGGAAAATCTCTGCAACCACAACGCATTTAGAGTTTATTCTGAATATTCATTCATTCATTGAATCAGGTGAAAATCATTGGATGATTGGAGTAGGCTACAGCCCAAAACTGTCCCTTCTTCAATTTGTGATCCATCCAGTTATGAAGTAGGAATTCTTGGAAATAGGAAAATGGGAAATTCTTGGAGTAGGAAAAGTAGGAATTTTTGTACAAATAACTTGATATTCGAATGGATTTTATTGGCGTAGAGTCCTTGACGGAAGTTGTACCTCAATATATTACTACTTCATTCAAAGTCGATACTGTAGTTTGAATGCTTCACCATCTATTTTGTTCCCCTAGACATTTTCACTAGAAGACACTTTCATATAATAATTCACAAATCATTAATCCTCTGATTATGACGTTCAACAAGCATATACACAATCTGTGAATGAATCTCAATTTCAATTTAAATTCATTTAATTCACTCAATACAAGTTTGATACATATTAACAAAATAATACATGCAAACATCAATTCAATCCAATTCAAATATTTTTATTCAACAAATGTACAGATACATTGAATAACTTCATAAAATAAAATAACAAAACACACAAAACAGTCAATAAGAAATTCATCACAATCAAGTATGTAAAAATTCTTCAAATGAATATAAGTTAAGGACAATCATATCAGATATTTTTTCAGCTTGGCTCTAAAAATTGTCAACTCCTCTATGGACTTTAAATTTCGGGGCAGCATGTTAAAATATTTATCTCCCATGAAAGTTGTCTTCATTTTGAATAATTCTAAATTATGTCTCTGTACGATTCTTCCGGATCTAGTATTATATCTATGTGAAATACTACTTCTCTTTTCTTAATCAGTGAATTTTTTAAAGTACATTATGACATCAAAAACATATTGCATCATCTATGCTTGATGAGGAGTCTATCTATGTTTAAGGAGTAGCCTACAAGGTAAAACCTGTGCGTAGGCCTAAGTTGCAGAAAATATTCATTCATTATAAACTAAGAACTTACAACCAAATTAAGAACAAGAACAATGATTAATGAAATCATTCTGCACAACTCGAATGAAACTCTAGAAGACACTTTCATCCACAATCATTCACCTACTGTTTGACAGAGATTTGAAGACACTCGACAAGCAACTATGAATGAGAAGATTATTCTGCACAACTTGAATAAACACTAGCAGGTAATGCTGTTCTAATGACAGCTATTTGGTAGGTGCTTTACTGCGAGTACTACTTACAACCATGTAATCGCAGCTAAGCTGGACTTGGATGTGTTTGAAACAAGCTTAGAGAACAAGGGTGAAGTTGAGCTGAAGAGAACAAGGATGAACAATATCAGAGTACAAGGATGCTCTCTAAAGAGATAAAGAGAACAAGAATGAGAGTACAAGGATGTTCTCTAAAGAGATAAAGAGAACAATATTGGAGAGAACAAGGATGAGTTGTTTTGTTTGGATGGAGTCAACACGAGGAATATCGGGGAGGAAATCCAGTGCTGGGGCCACTTTATCGTAATGCATCATAAAAATTGCCCCGCTAATAATATTGAGTGTTTATTTAAATGGGTTCCTGCCCCAATTATGTAATTATCATCTACGAGAAGAACACGGCTGCCTCAATTTACATAAACGCAAGCCCGACTCGGCAGTCGGGCGTGCATCACGCTGAGCTAAATTACGACTCCTTCTATGCAAAGCAGAAATATTATAATTAAAATTTCTGTTGTGCTCTACTCCTGAAGTCACGTGCGATACGAATATTCAGGCACTCGCTCGCATCCTCAGCCATAATTTTAATACCTCTGCTTCCAACACAGCGTCTAATCTTGTTTTGTTCCTACGTTGCAGCGTTTGATTTTCTCAGGAAATTACCAGCACTACTGGTTCGACGTCTTTTGGTCTATTCATCTTCCAAGTGGATTGAGCAAAATTGGAAGAGAATTTTTCTTGAATACAGTAACCTCATCTAGATCCTTACAAGTGAATTGAGCGTAATTGTTTGAATTGGGAGAGAATTCTTTTTGAACACAGTATTTTCTACCTCATCTACATCTATGAAATTGAATTGGAAGAGAATTCTTTTTGAACACAGTATTTTCTACCTCATCTACATCTATGCAAGTGAATTGAGCGAAATTGGAAAATATTTTTTTCTTGAATACAGTAACCTCATCTACATCCATACAAGTAAACTGAGCGAATTCTTTTGAATTAGGAGAGAACTATTTCATCTATCCAAGTGAATTGAGCGAAGTTGTTTGAATTATAATTTATCTTGACCACAGTATTCTATCTGCTCTACATGTTTCCAGTTACTGTGAGCAAATTGGTGTTGAATTGGTGCTGAAAAATTACTGATGAGCTGTGTAATATTTGAATGACTTAATGATTCATCAGCATCGTGAATGTCATTGATGAATTATGTATTCTGTAATTCATTATTCTACCACATTCTACCCATATGGGGAAAAGTTCATTTTGGAACCATAAATCGTTGCAATTCAGCGGAAAAAATGTCACGTTTTTTGGAAAAAATGTCACGTTTTTTGGAAAAAATGTCACGTTCTACATCCATACAATTGAATTGAGCGACATTGTTTGAATTAGAAGATAATTTTTCTTGAACACAGTATTCCATCTGCTCCACATGTTTCCAATAATTGTGAGCAAATTGGTGTTGAAAGAGGAAAATATCATTAAAATGTAGGGAAATGTCTGATGAACTGTGTAATATTTGAATGAACTATTAATTCATCAGCATCGTCAAAGTCATTGATGAATTCGGTTTTTTTTTATTTTAATAAAGCTGGACTTGAAGATAAATTGGTTTTATTCTGTACAGTCAAGTAATAATCATGATATAATTTGTTAAGTTGATGATTAATGTATTTTGTTGAAAGTTGCCACGAATACTGGTTAATGAATAATCCTGTATGAAATCATGGAAACACAAATTAAAACACAAATCAATTATTGATTGATACAGAAAACTGTATGAAATCAAATTATTGAATGCTACAAATTGTGTTCTAATACTCGAATTATGGACAACGATTTGTATTGTTAATAAAACAATATTAATCCACAGCAGGTTGATGGGCCACTCTCTGAGGTTCTAAATGAATTATTTAGGGAAACTGGATCACTTTCTGAGGTGTGAAATGTATTCCATGGAAAACGCTGAATTAGTGAGTTAATCATAGAATTTTTAGTGAAGTTAAAATCGATGATAACCTTGCTAAAGTTGAGTTCCTCAACCAAAAAAACTAAGTTACTTTGAAACAAAGTGTCTCAACTTCAACAAACATAATCAGGTGATTCGTCACGGAAAATGAGGTCAAAATCGATTATATTTGATACTAGTATTTTATGGATAACTATGAACATTTATTGTAAATGCAGTAAGTATTTTCTTATAGGAAACTCCATATAAATTCTGCTCACAAGTATCAAAGATCTCGAAGTCTTCAATTTCAAGTGTAAATCGATTATGTAATGGATTTGTCATCAAAGTTCATTGAGAATTGCGAATTTTACAGAGCAGTGTTGTAAACTGAAACCTATGGCATCATTATCTGAGAGCAAGTGAGAAACGATGATGGATTTATCATCCCAGTTCATTACGAATTGCGAATTCTACAGAGACGTAAGGTAAACTGAAACCTATGGAATGATTAGCTGAGAGATGATTGTGTATGAAAGAGATTTCTGTTGACAAAGTTCTTATGGCTAGCTATCGTATGTAGCCCGAGGCATCAGAAACCTCGAGGCATCATTTTTTGAAAGATGATTGTGTATGAAAGAGATTTCCGTTGACAAAATTCTTATGGCATACAACATCGGTAGAAGGGTTTCTTTCCAACGAGCAGAGCCTGTACCCTCGGTTTTTTGAATGCGGTTTTTTCAGGAAAAAATACCGTTAGAAAATCACGTAAGTAACGGAAAAACTCAGCTGACATCCAAGTATATGAGTAGTTGTAAGATTGGGAGTATAAGGGGGTAAGATTACGACATAATAGTTGTTGGAGAGGGAAGTGTAATGATTGAAAATCGGAAGCGAATGGTGTACCACGCCACGAGTGACGGTTTGAAATACATTTTTAGGGTTGAGAGACGAAGATGTTTCTAGATTCGTTTGAGATTTGCGTTTTTTAGCACGTGTGCGTGGAGTGGGGTGGGGTGTGCCATAGGCTATGTTTGCGTTTCGATATTGGCATCGGGACAATCGCTGTTAGGTGACTGTTGCGAGAGGGTTGGGAGCTTCCTGACGCGCGAGGGGCTCGGAAGAAAAAATGTATAGAAAGAAAAAAATTGATAAAAGAATAGTTAATGTGTAACGGGTGGTGGCGAATGGCTAAGCCTTTTCTGTCATTGTCGACAGAAAACCTGGAGTGTGCGCGCGCAGGGTACAGCTGAATGAAACTACAAATACAGGAACTTCTACTACAACAACAACAACCCTTCCTGGTTGAAGTCTGACAAGGAGGAAGCATATCAAATACGGTGCCAGACAAGGAAAAAGCATATCACCTGCGCGTGCTTGGATCGTTTTATGATTTTTTGTACCACCACGCGTTCAGTCTAACGACTATTTGGAGATTGCGACGCGATCTACCACCGCCATCAAAATCTTCGCCCCTTTTTTCATTCACAACCCTTCCTCTGATGCAAAATGGTGGAGGCAACGTACACGTAATTTGCAAGGAAGCACGCGAACGTAAAACTTGGGTGTGACCCAACCCAAGGACCCTTTTCCTTATTATTCATGGATCCTTTCTTCTTCCCTTCTACCCAATCAAAATCGCTGCCTCACCCGGTGAATACATTAACGGGCTGCATTTGATTTGCCTATCATAATCAACCCTTCAACATCCCCTCCACTTTTGGGTCGGATCGGCTCGGGTCTAGTCTGAATCTCTCGCCATAAATGTTTGGGACGTCGCATGTGTGGTATCACGTTCATGAAGCTGATAAGATGGTGACAAGGATCCCAGCAGCTTACTGCTGTATCAAGCCTCAACATTTCTCACTCTACGGTATGTTATACATAGTATGCCTGTATATAGTATACTAGTATACATAGTATACAGTAGCCCACATATAAATAAAAATATAAATCTCAGTAACCTTTCAAATTATTTTATCACAACATGTTTCGGACACTATAATGTCCTTTTTAATGTTGTGACAAAATAATTTAAAAGGGTACTGAGATTTATATATTTTTATTTATATTATAAATAAAAATATAAACCTCAGTAACCTTTCAAATTATTTTATCACAACATGTTTCGGACACTATAATGTCCTTTTTAATGTTGTGACAAAATAATTTAAAAGGGTACTGAAATTTATATTTTTATTTATATTAAAAGTAGTCCTAAAGAAGAAAGACAGTAGCCTATATACTATACTAAACATTGCATGTATATCACTGTCGACATATCACTTGATATGATTAATGACAATGATTAATGAAATCATTCTGCACAACTCGAATGAAACTCTAGAAGACACTTTCATCCACAATCATTCACCTACTGTTTGACAGAGATTTGAAGACACTCGACAAGCAACTATGAATGAGAAGATTATTCTGCACAACTTGAATAAACATAGCAGGTAATGCTGTTCTAATGACAGCTATTTGGTAGGTGCTTTACTGCGAGTACTACTTACAACCATGTAATCGCAGCTAAGCTGGACTTGGATGTGTTTGAAACAAGCTTAGAGAACAAGGGTGAAGTTGAGCTGAAGAGAACAAGGATGAACAATATCAGAGTACAAGGATGCTCTCTAAAGAGATAAAGAGAACAAGAATGAACAATATCAGAGTACAAGGATGTTCTCTAAAGAGATAAAGAGAACAATATTGGAGAGAACAAGGATGAGTTGTTTTGTTTGGATGGAGTCAACACGAGGAATATCGGGGAGGAAATCCAGTGCTGGGGCCACTTTATCGTAATGCATCATAAAAATTGCCCCGCTAATAATATTGAGTGTTTATTTAAATGGGTTCCTGCCCCAATTATGTAATTATCATCTACGAGAGGAACACGGCTGCCTCAATTTACATAAACGCAAGCCCGACTCGGCAGTCGGGCGTGCATCACGCTGAGCTAAATTACGACTCCTTCTATGCAAAGCAGAAATATTATAATTAAAATTTCTGTTGTGCTCTACTCCTGAAGTCACGTGCGATACGAATATTCAGGCACTCGCTCGCATCCTCAGCCATAATTTTAATACCTCTGCTTCCAACACAGCGTCTAATCTTGTTTTGTTCCTACGTTGCAGCGTTTGATTTTCTCAGGAAATTACCAGCACTACTGGTTCGACGTCTTTTGGTCTATTCATCTTCCAAGTGGATTGAGCAAAATTGGAAGAGGATTTTTCTTGAATACAGTAACCTCATCTAGATCCTTACAAGTGAATTGAGCGTAATTGTTTGAATTGGGAGAGAACTCTTGTTTAACACTGTATTTTCTACCTCATCTACATCTATGCAATTGAATTGGAAGAGAATTCTTTTTGAACACAGTATTTTCTACCTCATCTACATCTATGCAAGTGAATTGAGCGAAATTGGAAAATATTTTTTCTTGAATACAGTAACCTCATCTACATCCATACAAGTAAACTGAGCGAATTCTTTTGAATTAGGAGAGAACTATTTCATCTATCCAAGTGAATTGAGCGAAGTTGTTTGAATTATAATTTATCTTGACCACAGTATTCTATGTGCTCTACATGTTTCCAGTTACTGTGAGTGAATTGGTGCTGAAAAATTACTGATGAGCTGTGTAATATTTGAATGACTTAATGATTCATCAGCATCGTGAATGTCATTGATGAATTATGTATTCTGTAATTCATTATTCTACCACATTCTACCCATATGGGGAAAAGTTCATTTTGGAACCATAAATCGTTGCAATTCAGCGGAAAAAATGTCACGTTTTTTGGAAAAAATGTCACGTTTTTTGGAAAAAATGTCACGTTCTACATCCATACAATTGAATTGAGCGACATTGTTTGAATTAGAAGATAATTTTTCTTGAACACAGTATTCCATCTGCTCCACATGTTTCCAATAATTGTGAGCAAATTGGTGTTGAAAGAGGAAAATATCATTAAAATGTAGGGAAATGTCTGATGAACTGTGTAATATTTGAATGAACTATTAATTCATCAGCATCGTCAAAGTCATTGATGAATTCTGTTTTTTTTTATTTTAATAAAGCTGGACTTGAAGATAAATTGGTTTTATTCTGTACAGTCAAGTAATAATCATGATATAATTTGTTAAGTTGATGATTAATGTATTTTGTTGAAAGTTGCCACGAATACTGGTTAATGAATAATCCTGTATGAAATCATGGAAACACAAATTAAAACACAAATCAATTATTGATTGATACAGAAAACTGTATGAAATCAAATTATTGAATGCTACAAATTGTGTTCTAATACTCGAATTATGGACAACGATTTGTATTGTTAATAAAACAATATTAATCCACAGCAGGTTGATGGGCCACTCTCTGAGGTTCTAAATGAATTATTTAGGGAAACTGGATCACTTTCTGAGGTGTGAAATGTATTCCATGGAAAACGCTGAATTAGTGAGTTAATCATAGAATTTTTAGTGAAGTTAAAATCGATGATAACCTTGCTAAAGTTGAGTTCCTCAACCAAAAAAACTAAGTTACTTTGAAACAAAGTGTCTCAACTTCAACAAACATAATCAGGTGATTCGTCACGGAAAATGAGGTCAAAATCGATTATATTTGATACTAGTATTTTATGGATAACTATGAACATTTATTGTAAATGCAGTAAGTATTTTCTTATAGGAAACTCCAAATAAATTCTGCTCACAAGTATCAAATATCTCGAAGTCTTCAATTTCAAGTGTAAATCGATTATGTAATGGATTTGTCATCAAAGTTCATTGAGAATTGCGAATTTTACAGAGCAGTGTTGTAAACTGAAACCTATGGCATCATTATCTGAGAGCAAGTGAGAAACGATTATGGATTTATCATCCCAGTTCATTACGAATTGCGAATTCTACAGAGACGTAAGGTAAACTGAAAACTATGGAATGATTACCTGAGAGATGATTGTGTATGGAAGAGATTTCTGTTGACAAAATTCTTATGGCTAGCTATCGCATGTAGCCCGAGATCAGAAACCTCGAGGCATCATTTTTTGAAAGATGATTGTGTATGAAAGAGATTTCCGTTGACAAAATTCTTATGGCATACAACATCGGTAGAAGGGTTCTTTCCAACGTGCAGAGCCTGTACCCTCGGTTTTTTGAATGCGGTTTTTTCAGGAAAAAATACCGTTAGAAAATCACGTAAGTAACGGAAAAACTCAGCTGACATCCAAGTATATGAGTAGTTGTAAGATTGGGAGTATAAGGGGGTAAGATTACGACATATAGTTGTTGGAGAGGGAAGTGTAATGATTGAAAATCGGAAGCGAATGGTGTACCACGCCACGAGTGACGGTTTGAAATACATTTTTAGGGTTGAGAGACGAAGATGTTTCTAGATTCGTTTGAGATTTGCGTTTTTTAGCACGTGTGCGTGGAGTGGGGTGGGGTGTGCCATAGGCTATGTTTGCGTTTCGATATTGGCATCGGGACAATCGCTGTTAGGTGACTGTTGCAAGAGGGTTGGGAGCTTCCTGACGCGCGAGGGGATCGGAAGAAAAAATGGATAGAGAGAGAAAAAAATGGATAAAAGAATAGTTAATGTGTAACGGGTGGTGGTGGACGGCTAAGCCTTTTCTGTCATTGTCGACAGAAAACCTGGAGTGTGCGCGCGCAGGGTACAGCTGAATGAAACTACAAATACAGGAACTTCTACTACAACAACAACAACCCTTCCTGGTTGAGGCCAGACAAGGAGGAAGCATATCAAATACGGGGCTAGACAAGGAAAAAGCATATCACCTGCGCGTGCTTGGATCGTTTTATGATTTTTTGTACCACCACGCGTTCAGTCTAACGACTATTTGGAGATTGCGACGCGATCTACCACCGCCATCAAAATCTTCGCCCCTTTTTTCATTCACAACCCTTCCTCTGATGCAAAATGGTGGAGGCAACGTACACGTAATTTGCAAGGAAGCACGCGAACGTAAAACTTGGGTGTGACCCAACCCAAGGACCCTTTTCCTTATTATTCATGGATCCTTTCTTCTTCCCTTCTACCCAATCAAAATCGCTGCCTCACCCGGTGAATACATTAACGGGCTGCATTTGATTTGCCTATCATAATCAACCCTTCAACATCCCCTCCACTTTTGGGTCGGATCGGCCCGGGTCTAGTCTGAATCTCTCGCCATAAATGTTTGGGACGTCGCATGTGTGGTATCACGTTCATGAAGCTGATAAGATGGTGACAAGGATCCCAGCAGCATACTGTTGTATCAAACCTCAACATTTCTCACTCTACGGTATGTTTACATAGTATGCCTGTATATAGTATACTAGTATACATAGTATACAGTAGCCCACATATAAATAAAAATATAAACCTCAGTAACCTTTCAAATTATTTTATCACAACATGTTTCGGACACTATAATGTCCTTTTCATGTTGTGACTAAATAATTTAAAAGGGTACTGAGATTTATATATTTTTATTTATATTATAAATAAAAATATAAACCTCAGTAACCTTTCAAATTATTTTATCACAACATGTTTCGGACACTATAATGTCCTTTTTAATGTTGTGACAAAATAATTTAAAAGGGTACTGAGATTTATATTTTTATTTATATTAAAAGTAGTCCTAAAGAAGAAAGACAGTAGCCTATATACTATACTAAACATTGCATGTATATCACTGTCGACATATCACTTTGCATTTTCGAAGTATCACATGATGTTATCAAAGTATATTGAATTGTCACAACTTTTGTCACTCTACAGTATATTTTAACATATTGCATGTATATCATTGACAATATACAATTAGACCTTTTTAAAGTATCACATGATATAACTGAAGTGTATTTCTTCTAAATGAAGAATGACCGAAGTGTCTTTTCGGTCTCAAAATTTTATAGTTTTTTCAAAGTTTGGAATTTTCTAATTAATTGTGATTGATTTAATTCAATTTTGAAGTATTTTCAATTTAAAAATAATTTTTGTGTGTTTTGAATTGTAAATTGAGTGTGTAGGAGAATGAGTGACACATAACCTAGCTACATTTGGACTGTTGTATAAATTAGAATTGGAACCGTTTTGGGCGTAAGCCTGTGGTACTCTTCTGAAAGTTGTGTAATTCTGAATAATTAAATAATTAAATAAATAAAAACAGGTTCTATATTGTCAATAACATTTTGTTAATAACTTTGGTGTAAAAGCAGCTCAAGTTTGAGTTTCATTTCAAGTTTAAAAATTTCCAATTATTAATACAGCATTTTTCAGTTATCAGTGATGATTTAGTAAAGTATTCTTATTCAATTTGGTTTTCAACTTTTCTAAATTATAAATTCATAGTTTATAAATATTTTGAACTGAAAATTGGACAAAATCAGGCAGTGTAAACATAACCTATTTTTGGACAATTTCTATCAGAATTTGGGAAAGGAACAGTTTCGGTCTTTAAGCCTGTTGTTCCTCCCCCAATCATTCATAGTTGAGAATAATATTGTATTGTATTGTATATTGTATAAATATTTGAGGATCATTACATCTCGGAAAATGTTAAATAAACTATCCCACAAATGAAGGGGATAACAGTACAGAGTCTTTATACAGTATACTGGTAAATTCTCCACTAATGATTGGTACACATAGATTGATTGATTGATTGATTGATTGATTGATTGAGTACTTTATTTATGTAGATTACAATATATACTGGCTTATACACTTATATACAATAGCTTACAATACAGCAAAATTATAGATGAATTTACATAATATAGACTAAGAAAATAATTATTGAACTGTATATGATATGAAAAAGCAATTTGTAATATAATAACTATAGATAATAATCATATTGTTATGCATCTACATAAATTGGCTGAGCTTTGGACATATCAATGTCCATTCTTCGGAAAGAATATTAAAAATATCCTCCCCACTAACTCTCTACCAAATCCTCCCCACTAACTCTCTACCAAAAAGATTGGATAGTATATTTCCGACTTTGAAGTTTGTTTATCAGTGAAGTATATTACCTTAAGAGGCCTTGCAATTCCAAACTCTGCTGAATTTAAAATTAACCATTTTTGATAACTCACCACTTTTATCCCCTTATACACTTTAGTGTATGATCATCCTCTCATTCACATATTTCTAATTCACTCACATGAATCCTTCTATTCAAGAAACTCATATACAGTATTTTGATTTTACAAGATTTTACACTCCATTTTCATGTGATACTCATTCAGTACTTGTCTTATATTGCCATCAAGTATCAAGTAAATACTCGCTAGTAATCACATATTTGCTCCGTATTCTCATTATTTATACAAAAAATATTGTAGAATAAATATCCTGGAATGGAGAACATTTGATCAATTTGTACTACTTTTGAAGATGGAATTTATTAACATTATGTTGTGACAGTTGATCCTGGACTCTGTACAGTATTTGATAGAAGAAATTTGCTCTGAAAACATGCGTTATCTCTTGCTGATATAATCTGGAGAGTATATAGAATGTATTATAACATAAAGAGTCTGTATTAATACATCCTATACTCTGTATTTATCATTATATAGCCTACATTTATATGTTATTCTATACATTCTGGTGTATTCCTGATACATGGAATAACATTATAAATGTAGGCTATATAATGATGAATACAGAGTAAATAAATAAATATCCCTTTTATTGCTTTGTTCAGGTTCATTACAAAAATTTCAAATAAAATTATATAACATTATAAAATTAATTACAGTATTAAGCAATAATCAGCAGCTGCTGGGGAATATCCTTTTGTGGTAGGATATTGTTGAGTACATCAATTTTAAGTCCATATAAAAATTAATTTTCAACCAAAGCGAGTGTGTCAATCCTTGTACAGCCATACTTCCTTGTATACATTCTTCATTCTCTCCCACTCCTTTCTCTCTCTTGCAACTCTCTGCCACGTCGCTCCGCCGCATACTTTTCTGAACTCTTCGTCCCATACATACGAAGGCCTTCCTCTACTTCTTCTCAAATTACGTGGGTACCATTCCAGTATTCTTTTCGTCCATCTTTCGTCCGTTGTCCTTGCGATATGTCCAGCCCAATTCCATTTTCTCTCTATTATCATCTTGCCTACATCTTCAATTTTTGTTTCATTTCTAATCGATAATTTTGTGTTCCTGTCTTTTCTTGTCACTCCTATCATTACTCTCTCCATCGACCTCACGGTAATTCTAAGTTTCTTAATTATTTTTTCATTTATAGTCCAGGTTTCGCAGCCGTACAAAATTGCTGGTAGGATACACGTTTGTAGCAGCTTTTTCTTATTTTCCATTGATATCTTGGATCTGAATAGATAGCTGTACTTTTTGAACATTGCCCATCCTATTGCTACTCTTCTGGTAACTTCTCCCCATTGACCTTCTCTCCCTATTTTCTGACCGAGGTAAATGAAATGATATACTTTCTCTATCCTTCCGTCCTCAGTCACCAATACTCTATCATTTTCATCATTGTTATATGTCATTACTTTCGATTTATCAAATTTACAAAAAATAATACAGAAATGTGTGTGTCGAACGCCAGAAGCGAAGAGTCAAAAATGTTGTTAGCGAAGTAGGCCTAGTGGTGTCACCAAAAGAAACGTCGCATCTCCCCCGATTTGCTTTGAGGCTCTGGCGCTCTGCAGTCTCAGAAGAAGCGGGCCTATTTTACCGATTTAGCTTCATTCCATTTGTGTTTGGTTGATTTAATTTCGTGTCGAATCCTCCCTCGACGACTCCACTCAAAGAAACCCGCACAAAGGACGAAATAAAAGGATGCGGTCTCTCACTCTCTCTCTCCGAGTCCTTCCTCGATGTCACTCTCTCTCTCGCTCCAAGTCCTTCCTCGATGTCATCTGCAGATCTCCACCAACGGTCTCCTCCTTACATCTTGCAGATTAAAAGGAGATCTCTGCCTTTCAGATCGATTTTTTCGCTCAGCTCGTGATCTAACCATCTCTTTTTATATTTGGATGTCTGTGGTTTTCGGGGTTCCCCTTTAGAATTCTCTATTGGAATCCACATCATTACAAAGTTTCTGTTTTTTCAGCAATGTGTCTTTGTTGTTCGAAACCATGTATCATGATCACTGCACAGTGATCTCTATCACTCTATTTTTAGAACTCTGATACTCTTTTTTTTAAAATATATTGTTCTCAATTTGAAGCGACTTGATATGTTGTAAAGAAATCCACTTATTTCCATAACTAGTAGTTCTGTAAACAGTAGACCTCACGCAGTTTTCTCATCCACAAGTATGTGAATCACAATTCAGTTGAATCACAATTCACAGTTGAATCATAATTTACTCTTGAAACTGTTATTTTTCCTCTCCAAGATCAAAAACTCACTTATGTTAATAAACTCAGTTCACGTTTGAATTTGTATCCCATATGATGATTTATCCAGTTTCGTTATAATCTTTCCATCTGATAAAAATATTTCTCTACTATTTTAAAATTGATTCTTTCCAATCAAGAATATTATAATATTTCTTCAGCATTATTTAGTTTATCACCTATTAAATTCGTTTTCAAATATGAGAATGTTGATACTCTTTTTGTGTAGTTGAGAAGTTGATATTGTGGTAATTATTTATATTGAATGAAAAAGACTAAGAAATTGCCAAAAAACCACTGATTTATTGATAATTAGGAAGACCGGTTTCGGTTATTACACCATTGTCAATCTCTGATAAACTGATCTGAGTTTATCAGAGATTGACAATGGTGTAATAACCGGAACCGGTCTTTCTAATTATCAATAAATCAGTGGTTTTTTGACAATTTCTTAGTCTTTTTCATTCAATATTGATACTGATGGGCACGCATCATAAAAAAATATTGAAACCCTACCTCATAGAAATAGACGCGGCCAGACATCTGTTTAGCCGATTAGTCTTTATGCAAAGAATAATCCACTTGTCAGTTGATTGACTATGAATAATTCCACGGTATATAGAAGAAGACGGTAGGTGTCACGCGCATGTTTGTGCTAAATTTCCGGTGTAGCTGACGTCATTTTATATCCAATCATCTGTTTTCAACAAAAATATGTTTTATAAATTTCTAATAGGTGTTAAAAACCTCGTTTGGTGGCGATGACGCAATATAGCTGGCTGGCCACTGCGCACACATTTCATGACCCCTACCGTTT
The DNA here is from genome assembly GCF_014356525.2 of Nilaparvata lugens. Lineage (NCBI taxonomy): Eukaryota > Metazoa > Arthropoda > Insecta > Hemiptera > Delphacidae > Nilaparvata > Nilaparvata lugens. The sequence goes on along the minus strand of NC_052508.1, from coordinate 72,530,648 downwards.
TCATCTAATTACCGTGAATAATTCTATAGTCTGATTAATCCTATGTTCAACGTAGATTATATATGTTGTGATATCAGAGTATGGAAGAATTCTATTTCTTTTCATATTATCCTTAAAATGCAAAATTTCAAAAACCTTGTCTATACATCGACGCGCAGTTGAAAAAGGAATATTCCTGCCAAATCTCATCGAATTCTTTCGGCCTTTGGCCGTAATCGCGCTACGAAAATTAGAGTTAAAACATAGACCTCACTACGTTCGGTCAAAAATTGTCATTTCACAGGAGTATGCTTTCGTGTGTGCTCACACATCATCAGCTGTAACTGTAAGTTACTGTAAGTAACTGTACTAAAAGTACGGTACTTACAGCTGTAAGCTACTGTAAGGAACTGTAAGTTACTGTAAGTACTTACAGCTGTTGATGTATGAGCACACACGAAAGCATGTTCCTGTGAAATAAATAATTTCTATAGAAATCTTCAATTATGGAAAAGTTCCATAACATCAATATTCACTATACAAACCTTATAAAAATGCTGTTTCAATTTCTTGATCCATTTTGCCATAACATATTTATGTACGAATTATTATTACATCAAACGTTTTGCCTTGTATTCATCATAAATTAATCTCTGCACAAGTCATCTTACAGTCAGTATTAAATTGTCTTCAAGCATAGTAGAATGGTGGAAATCAGTGGTATTTAATTTGTTATGGGCGGACCCAGCAACGTTTAATGTACTTAAAACTAGTAGTTCTGTGAACAGTAGACCTCACGCAGTATTCGCATCCACAAGTACCTGATTGAAACTATGGACCTCATTGAAATACAGCAATAGACTGGCTTCTCCACACATCTGTGTAATCACTTGTCAGCTGATTTATGATGAATAATTCTATAGTCTGATTTCTACTCTAATATTGTCGTATGAAAGAGGCTCCTTTTTCCTTTTATATTATCCTTGAAATGCAAAATTTCCAAAAACCTTGTATATACGTCAACGCGCGATTAAAAAAGGAACATATCTGTCAAATTTCATGAAAATCTATTACTGCTTTTCGCCGTAAATGCGCAACATATAAACATTTAAACATTCAAACATTAATTTTAAACATTTAATCATTTGAACATTAAGAGAAATGCCAAAACGTCGACTTGAATCTTAGACCTCAGTTCGCTCGGTCAATAAATGCTAGTTTAGGCTCTCCTTTCTTTATGCATTGGTGAATGTCCGTCCAAATGATTATACGTGTAAGTTTGACCTTATTTCATGAAATTCAGACAAGTCGTTTCGTGTTGAACTACATTTTACTTTAGAATAACAGTAAGCCACGTCAACTGTGAAGTTGAATGACTTGAGTGTATATGAATAGTCCACAAATAGTTACTCGTAGTACTTTATTAATGAATTAAACAATACTATACTTGACATGAGAGTCAACATGGCGTTAAACATTGCATGACTTCAAATAATCTCTGTGTTCATGCTTCAAAAATACTTCTTGTGTTTGAAGTTTTTCAAATTCATGGCTTTTACTTACAATTCTGTACTTGTACATAAACTTTCCTTATTTCAAGGTAATGGAGGTCTCTGAATCCATTAAGTCAATGAAAAAACTATTTCAAGCTTTGTTAACTAATTAGTGGATAGAGTAAATTTGTGTTAATTAAAGTTTTTTGCTCTAATTGATGTGAGTTGGATTAATTCAAAAGTACTTCACATTATTTGTTAGAGGAAAATAAGTTAGAAAAGGAGGACAATTAATGAATTCAGTGAGAATTCTATTCAGAAGAAAACAAAGTCATTAACAGAGGTTTTAGGAGTAAGTTTGAATTTCTTCTCAAGTTTTAACATTTTCAATTTATTAATACGGTATTTTACAGTTATCAGTGATGATTTAGTGGAGTATTATTATTTTATTTGGTTTTCAACTTTTCTTAATTCCAAATTCCTAGTTTATAAATATTTTGGACTCAAAATCGGACAAGTCAATACGAATCATTGAGAATATACAAAAGATGAAATAAAAAATTATATTATATAATAATAAAAGAAGATGATTAATAGGTGGAATGAGGATGAAAGGAAGAGAGATGGCAAACATAGTATTGGAACAAATCATTAGCATGGCTATGAAACATGGAATCTTTTTAAGATTTTCATTTCATTTATTCATTTATTGTATAAAATACTATAATCATAATACAATTATGACATTGGAGGAAAAACTAGGCCGAGCCTGTACTATTCCTCTCCAAAAATTTTGATAAAATGTTAATGTTGTCCAAAAGATAAGGTTATGTTATCACACACTGCTTCGTTACTTGATTTTCGGTCCAGGAAAGATTATTTAAAATTTTGAATTTTGAAGGTTGATTTTATACTCTAAATGAATCACAGAATGAATCACAGAATGTATCAGAATAAATTAAAAACTTTAGAAATATTGCATTTATTTGAAAAATTTTAATACAAAATCAAAAACCCACTCACTATTTGTTATAAATGAATGATTGATTGAAAAGATCTCGATACAAAAGATGCTATGCTACTAACCTATTTATCACCTTATCACTTTATCCAGTGCTAACCTTTTTATCACTTGCAATAAACGAACAATGCAGTCGATTATTATGAATAAGTGATTGTAACAAATAGCGTGCTGTCGATTATTATATGCATCCTATGAATGAGTGATTGTAACAAATAACGCAAATTACAGTAGCAGGGGACAACGATGTTAGCTAAATCCTTGATGACATCAAGGTCGTCCCAGAACCCAGCTCCGAAATAAATTAGAATACATCAACCTGTGTCGAATCACTCTCAATGCGAGATTTCAGATTAGTCCCACAATAATAGCAGACAAACGTGATGAAAAAAATAGTTCAGGGATAAAAGCGGGCCTCCATCTGTTTTCGATGACATTTCGTTTTATTTGTTCTGCACAGGTTGGGCTCTCTATGTATCTATGCTCTATGTGTTTGCTGCTAATATCATGTCATTACTATGTTATTGTTACATCTATTATGTTAAAAGGCAACGTTAGAAGGTTATGTATGACAAAAAGAATTTTTAATGCAGTAGCGACTAATGCGAGTTTATTTACCGGCCTTGTAGTGTAGACTAGGTACAACAGGTACTCTATTACATCACTCACTACTCTTAATTAACCCGGTTATGTATCTAGATTCACTCTGAAACTGTCATCATAAGTTTTATGGTATGCATTGATATAGAATACTGACAAATAATCTCACTGTATCTATAATATATAATGAGAGTAGTTCACTGTGTATTGTAGATAGTCTACACACTGTGCAATAGATAGATAGTACAAGTACTATAATAGTAAAACGCCAGTCACCACACAGTGCATTCATTCTATCAATAATTCTAAGGAGCAGCCAGTCATCCTGCCTATTAAGTTTCCATTGACCTAGATGCATGCTCAGACACAATCAACGACAATAATTAATACTCTTGTTCGGCAAATAACCTTATTATGACGATGATAAAAAGTGAATGGTTAATTACAACCTCGAGCGAGATTAATTTCGTGGACGCATCATCTGTCTGATGATATTATGTCTGATAGTGCACTTTCGCTGGTCAGGTACGAGGAGAGGCGTTTTGGTGACCTAGGTCAGGCATCGACATCAAATCATGAATGTTGTTTGGATGATTGAAAGATGAAATGAAAAAATTCTTTATTAGATAAAGATAAGATGCGAGTTCATGAAGAATTCTTGAGAACGTTTTTAGGGGGACATGTTTTGGTTGCCCAGATAACAGTTACAAGAATGAATCACAAAGATGTTCATTGGTTGTTAGGCACTCAAACTACACTATTCAATTTCAAATAATTATTTTTTCCTTCAAAAAAATTTCTTCTTTCACGAAAAACGGTGATTCAACTCAAATGTACCAAATATACTGACGAGGAACGATCTTATCAAGGTGAATCCTATTCTTATCCAATTGGTATAATAGACCTTCTACAAATACATCCCTACCCAGGTTTTATGAGTATATTTTATTATATTCGTTCAGTTGTATTATGTGATTAATTATTGGAAAATACTTTGGTAAATAGAATTATTAAGCCTGTGCAAAGGCTAAAAATAAACGTTGTACTGGTGATATTTCAATTTCAATTTCAATTTATTAAAAACACACAAAACAAGACAAAACAAATTACAAAGATTTACGAAACAAATAAAACACAATAGAATGTTACAAATATAAAAAAACAATGGGCTTAGTGTTTGGGTGTGTTGGAGAAGAGAAAAAAAAAGAGAGGAAGGTACCTAGCCAACTATGGTTTCCCATGTAATAGGCAGGCAAAGAAGAGAAGAGAAGTAATGAGGAAAAAAAAGGAAGGGAGAAATGGGGGAAAGGAAGAAAACAGAGGAATAGGTACTCAAAATAATAAATAATAAATAATAAACTTTTTCAAAGTTTTTTTATTTGTATATCATCAAGCTATCAAAATGAAAAAGTTTTTCTTGGAAAAACATTTTTTTTCTGGTCATTACTTTTTGAGATATGAGCGCCTAAAGTTTGAGTTTTTGGGACAGAACATTTCAAATTCGGTAGGAGATGAATCCATGAGATTTAGATGATAATTCTTTATAGTATTGTTGATATTGTTGAATCATAGTATATTTATTATAATTATGATTTGTATTTGTCAATTACATAAATAAATAAAAAATAATTGCACAGCTGTTTAGTGGCATCGATCTTCACCGCGACTTGGGTACTCGTTTTGTTCACACCTCAAGAGAGGAGTAATACCAAAGATGTGAATGAAATAACAGTAAGATAACCAGAAGGAAAAGGAGAGGAATACTTCAAAAAAGGATATTAAAGGAACAGTTTGATACAAGATAGCAATTGGCATAGGCTTATACGTGATGTTCAGTATAAAAAAAAAAATACCGTACAATTTTTTCTGCGCGCATCTGTTTATGAAGAAGCGCATATTGCCGATTGTTTTCTGGTAGCGGTATAGGGGAGGCAGCGTGTTGAACTCAACCGTACCACATTTCATTATCTGAGAAGAACAAGTTGACTGTCAAGCATACCTCTATAACCAAACAGGCATCATCTGTCCATTTAACATGGCAAAACATCCTTTGGATTCAACATTGGCAGCTTATTTTTTGTCACCTCCTCCTTCTTCTCCTCCTCCTACTTCTTCATCACCTGTATTCTTCTTTTTCTTTTTCTCCTCATTCTCCTTATACTTCGCCTCTTCCTTCTCCTTCATCTTCATCCTCCTCATCTTCTTGTTCTACTCCTCCTTCTCCTCTTCTTCACCTTCTTCTACTTGGAATTCCTCTTCGCCTTCTCCTTCTTCTTCTTCTCCTTCTTCTTCTTCTCCTTCTTCTTCTTCTTCTTTCTTCTTCTTCTCTTCTTCTTCTTCTCTTCTTCTTCTTCTTCTTCTTCTTCTTCTTCTTCTTTCTTCTTCTTTCTTCTTCTTCTCTTCTTCTTCTTCTTCTTCTTCTTCTTCTTCTTCTTCTTCTTCTTCTTCTTCTTCTTCTTCTACTCCTTCTTCTACTTGGAATTCCTCATCGCCATCTTCTTTTTCTTCTTCTTATTCTTCTCATTCTCCTTCTACTTTGCCTTCTCCTTCTCCTCCTCTATCTTCATCCTCTTCTACTTCTACTCGTTCTACTACTTCTTCTTCCTCTTCTACTTCTCCTACTCCACTTCCTCTTCTCATCCTTTTCTTCTCCTCCGTCTTCATCCTCTTCTTCTCCTTTTTCTTCTTCTTCTTCTCCTTATTCTCCTTCTTCTTCTCCCCCTCATTCCTCCTCCATCTTCATCCTCTTCTACTTCTAATCGTTCTTCTTCTTCTTCTTCTTCTTGTCATTCTTCTTCTACTTCGCCTTCTCATTCTCCTCCTCTATCTTCATCCTCATCTACTGCTACTCGTTCTACTACTTCTTCCTCTACTTCTCCTTCTCCACCTCCTCTTCCTCATTCTTTTCTTCTTCTTTTCCACCGTCTTCATCCTCTCCTTCTCCTTTTTCTTCTTGTTCTCCTTCTACTTCGCCTTTTCCTTCTCCTACATCTTCATCCTCTTGTTCTTCTTCGCATCCTCCTCCTCCTCCTCCTCCTCCTACTCTTCCACCTCCTTCTTCTTCCTCTTGAACTTTCTCATCGCCTTCTCCTTCTTCTTCTTCTCCTCATTCCTCCTCCATCTTCATCCTCTTCTTCTTCTTCTTCTTCTTCTTCTACTTCTTCTTCGAAACAGTTGTTACTAATACTTTTATCTATATATATAAAAGCGAAATGGAACTCACTCACTGACTGATGACTCACTACGCACTCACTCACTCACTCACTCACTCGCAGACTAAAATCTACCGGACTAAAAACGTTCAAATTGGTAGTATGTTCAGTTGGCCCTTAGAGGCGCACTAAGAATATTTTGGCAATATTTTAACTCTAAGGGTGGTTTTTAAGGGTGTAAAGTTAGTCTTTTAGCATGTAATTCTCTTTTTCTCTTGATTATAATTGAAAAATGGCCATACCATAAATGTTAATATAGAACTATAATCTAGAGAGTCTCTGAAAGACCTCTTCGAAACAGTTGTTAACTGGTAACTAAATTAATAATTTTGTCAGGTTGGCATTAAGTTGAGTTGGCTTTGTTAGGTTGGCACCAAGTTGAAGATTGAAATGCATTTATCGCGGAAAAATTGATTGGGTACTGCTACTTCAATCAGAGCTATTCCTGGGAATATTATATTACTAGCCGTCAGGCTCCCTTCGCTCGCCATATCCGTTTAGCCAGACGTTTAGTCTGGACCCCCGACTGGATCGTCCTAACATATCATAAAAACTCTCAAATGAAAAATGCAGGCTCGCTTCGCTCGCCGGCTGATCCATTCTTGGACGTCCAGTCGGGGTCCAGGGGGTGGAACCCCCTGGCTAGACGATATGCGAGCGAAGCGAGCCTGACGGCTAGTTTAATTGTATAAAAGTGACTGAGTTTGATTGTTCGTAAGTTTTATGTGATGTTTATTTGCCTTACGATAAAATCATATCACTGAAGCAGAGATTTCATTGTACTCAGAAATACGGTGGTGACAAGTAGGTGGTAAGATAAGACGATAATGATTGTTGTGGTTGACACCCTTTTTTAGGAGGCGAAGGAGCGAGCCTCTCCCTTGAGCTGCCCTTGGGCCCTTCAAGAAGGAAGGATATAAGGTCCAAGCTCGTGCCACCCTTCACTTCCTTCCGCCCTTTCAAGTGGTGAGCCCGGTGGCCAATTTTACAACCCTCCTTAAACCGAATTAAAATTATAATAGAGCACGACGACACGTGAGTTTTTGGGTCAATTAAGGTGACAGAGGGAGGATGAGGAGGAGGAGGACCACCTGATGAGGAGGGTTGGAGGAGAAGAGGAGGAGAAGGAGGAGTAGGGGTACCCCAATTAGCCCTTGCCATTCAAAGCAACGGTCCGTTACCTTTTAAACCACGTAATCGTTCAATTGTTCAATTTTCACTCATGTTGAACGGATCCTGGCATGTCTATGTGGGAATCCCCACATTAATTGATTACTGGAAAGTGAAATTATTATGTTTCTTTGAAACAGTGGCACTTGTCAATCTATAATATTGACATTCATCATTCCTTTTAATTCTATAAGCTGTGTCTTGTTATTACAGTATATTATTATAATAGAACAAGCTCAGTAGTATCTGTGTTGGGTATATGTGAGTATCTTTCAATAACTGCACAGCTAAGATTTTTTCAATTTTCTCAAGTTTCTTTTCTGGATAAATGTTCTTTATTTGAAGAATGTCTTGATTAAGGAAAGAATGTATTTCCAATAATTATTATTAAACAAAAATCCAAATTAAAAGCTGTAAATCACCCCGAAGACTTCTGCTACTGCAAATATTGACAACCGGGTAAACAGCTAGATGGAAATTTGATGAGCGCTACTATTCAAAATTATTAATTCAAAATTAATTATTCAGAAATTAGAAACCTGAGGAAGCATTCAACTGCACGTCACAGGACCTCTTCCGAGCAGCAGTTAACAAAGTTAGAATTGCCATGATGGTAGTCAACCTCCGTAATGGAGAAGTACCTTAAGAAGAATTTGGAGTATAATAGCAGTGTTGGAGTAGCATAATCAAGTTGTTAATTAAGTTAATTTGTTAATTAAGTTAATTTGGAGTAGCATAATCAAGTTGTTCAATATATAGGGGAGAGCCAGTAAATTGTTTTTCTGGCAAGCTCTTCCAATACATTGAATTGTTTGAAACAACAGAGAACCCACATAGCTCAGAAACTTTTCAATCACACCCTTCAAAAATTATAGTTTTATATACTATTCAACAATATAAACTATATATTGATTGAAAACAAAGATGAGACCACATAGCTAAGATCCTTCTCTTTCAAACGCTTCTAAACTTCATAGTTTATTGTGAGAGATATGGTATTTTTCCATAATGGAAAACACCAAGTTGAAGATTGAAATGCATTTATCGCGGAAAAATTGATTGGGTACTGCTACTTCATCAAGCTATTCCTGGGAATTTATATTACTAGCCGTCAGGCTCCCTTCGCTCGCCATATCCGTTTAGCCAGACGTTTAGTCTGGACCCCCGACTGGATCGTCCTAACATATCATAAAAACTCTCAAATGAAAAATGCAGGCTCGCTTCGCTCGCCGGCTGATCTCATTCTTGGACGATCCAGTCGGGGGTCCAGGGGGTGGAACCCCCTGGCTAGACGGATATGGCGAGCGAAGCGAGCCTGACGGCTAGTTTAATTGTATAAAAGTGACTGAGATTTTATTGTTCGTAAGTTTTATGTGATGTTATTTGCCTTACGATAAAATCATATCACTGAAGCAGAGATTTCATTGTACTCAGAAATACGGTGGTGACAAGTAGGTTTGTAAGATAAGACGATAATGATTGTTGTGGTTGACACCCTTTTTTAGGAGGCGAAGGAGCCGAGCCTCTCCCTTGAGCTGGCCCTTGGGCCCTTCAAGAAGGGAAGGATATAAGGTCCAAGCTCGTGCCACCCTTCACTTCCTTCCGCCCTTTCAAGTGGTGAGCCCGGTGGCCAATTTTACAACCCTCCTTAAACCGAATTAAAATTATAATAGAGCACGACGACACGTGAGTTTGGGTCAATTAAGGTGACAGAGGGAGGATGAGGAGGAGGAGGGACCACCTGATGAGAGGAGGTGGGAGGGAAAGAGGAGGAGAAGGAGGAGTAGGGTACCCCAATTAGCCCTTGCCATTCAAAGCAACGGTCCGTTACCTTTTAAACCACGTAATCGTTCAATTGTTCAATTTCACTCATGTTGAACGGATCTGGCATGTCTATGTGGGAATCCCCACATTAATTGATTACTGGAAAGTGAAATTTATGTTTCTTTGAAACAGTGGCACTTGTCAATCTATAATATTGACATTCATCATTCCTTTTAATTCTATAAGCTGTGTCTTGTTATTACAGTATATTATTATAATAGAACAAGCTCAGTATCTGTGTTGGCTATATTGTGAGTATCTTTCAATAACTGCACAGCTAAGATTTTTGAAATTTTCTCAAGTTTCTTTCCTGGATACATGTTCTTTATTTGAAGAATGTCTTGATTAAGGAAGAATGTATTTCCAATAATTATTATTAAACAAAAATCCAAATTAAAAGCTGTAAATCACCCCGAAGACTTCTGCTACTGCAAATATTGACAACCGGGTAAACAGCTAGATGGAAATTTGATGAGCGCTACTATTCAAAAATTATTAATTCAAAATTAATTATTCAGAAATTAGAAACCTGAGGGAAGCATTCAACTGCACGTCACAGGACCTCTTCCGAGCAGCAGTTAACAAAGTTAGAATTGCCATGATGGTAGTCAACCTCCGTAATGGAGAAGGTACCTTAAGAAGAAGATTTGGAGTATAATAGCAGTGTTGGAGTAGCATAATCAAGTTGTTAATTAAGTTAATTTGTTAATTAAGTTAATTTGGAGTAGCATAATCAAGTTGTTCAAATATATAGGGGAGAGCCAGTAAATTGTTTTTCTGGCAAGCTCTTCCAATACATTGAATTGTTTGAAACAAACAGAGACCCACATAGCTCAGAAACTTTTCAATCACACCCTTCAAAAATTATAGTTTTATATACTATTCAACAATATAAACTATATATTGATTGAAAAACAAAGATGAGGACCACATAGCTAAGATCCTTCTCTTTCAAACGCTTCTAAAACTTCATAGTTTATTGTGAGAGATATGGTATTTTTCCATAATGGAAAAACACGAAAAAATTCTGTCAACTACTATTTAATAAATGAATCAACGGTGAAAATACCAAGTAGTGGTTGACATATTAATTTCTTTGTAACTGAGAACCTTTTTTTTAGCAGAGGGTACTTGGATATTTATATAATTATTGATAATTTCTTTGTGGTTATTCATTGGCTCCAAAAACTCTGCAAGAGTAATCTTAATTTATGAAGAAGAGATCTTGAATGAAAAAGACTAAGAAATTGTCAAAAACCACAGATTTATTGATACTTAGAAAGACCGGTTTCTGAACTGTCTGAGTTTATCAGATATTGACAATTTGACAATGGTGTAATAACCGAAACCGGTTGAATGAAAAACAATTTACTGGCTCTCCCCTATATATTTGAACAACTTGATTATGCTACTCCAAATAACTTAATTAACAAATTAAGTATCAATCTGTGGTTTTTGACAATTTTTTAGTCTTTTTCATTCGATATGAATAATTACCACAATATCATCTTCTCAACTACACAAAAAGTGGAAGAAGATGAAGAAGTAGGAGGAGGAGGAGGAGAATAAGAAGACAGGTGATGAAGATGAAGAAGTAGGAGGAGGAGGAGGAGAATAAGAAGACAGGTGATGAAGATGAAGAAGTAGGAGGAGGAGGAGGAGGAGGAGGAGGAGGAGAATAAGAAGACAGGTGATGAAGATGAAGAAGTAGGAGGAGGAGGAGGAGAATAAGAAGACAGGTGATGAAGATGAAGAAGTAGGAGGAGGAGGAGGAGGAGGAGGAGGAGGAGGAGGAGAAGAAGAAGAAGAAGAGAAGAAGAAGAAGAAGAAGAAGAAGAAGAAGAAGAAGAAGAGAAGAAGAAGAAGTAGAAGATGAAGAAAAAGAAAAAGAAGAAGAAGGTGGCGAAGAGGAAGTCCAAGTAGAAGAATGTGGAGGAGGAGGAGAAGAAGAAGAAGAGGAGGAGAATGAAGATGGTGGAGGAGAAGCAGAAGGTGAAGTTGAAGTAGAATGAGAAGAAGAAGAAGAAAAAAAGAAGAGGATGAAGAGGGAAGAGAAGAAGAAGAAGAAGAGAAGAAGAAGAAGATAAAGAAAAAAAGGATGAGGAAGAGTATGTGGAGGAGGAGGAGAAGTAGAAGAAGAGGAAGAAGAAGTAGTAGAACGAATAGAAGTAGAAGAGGAGGAGAAGGAGAAGAGAAGAAGAAGAAGAGAAGAAGAAGAAGAGAAGAAGAAGAAGAGGAAGAAGGCGAAAAGGAAGTCCAAGTAGAAGAAGAAGAAGAAGAAGAAGAAAAGAAGAAGAAGAAGAAGCAGAAAAAGTAGAAGAAGACAGGAGGAGAAGAAGAAGATGAAAAGGATGGGGAAGAGGAGGTGGTGGTGGAGAAGAAGATAAAGAAAAAAAGGATGAGGAAGAGTATGTGGAGGAGGAGGAGAATAAGAAGACAGGTGATGAAGATGAAGAAGTAGGAGGAGGAGGAGGAGGAGGAGAAGGAGGAGGAGGCGACAAAAAAATGAGCCGCTAAAGTTGAATCCAAAAGATGTTTTGCCATGTTAAATGGACAGATGATGCCTGTTTGGTTATAGAGGTATGCTTGACAGTCAACTTTTGTTCTCCGATAATGTAATCTGGTATGGTTGAGTTCAACACGCTGCCTCCTCTATACCGCTACCAGAAAACAATCGTCAATATGCGCTTCTTCTTAAACAGATGCGCGCAGAAAAAATTGTACGGTATTTTTTTGATACTGAACATCGCTTATAAGCCTATGCCAATTGCTATCTTGAATCGAACTGTTACTTTAATATCCTTTTTTGAAGTATTCCTCTCCTTTCCCTTCTGGTTATCTTACTGTTTTTTCATTCACATCTTTGGTATTCCTCCTCTCTTGAGGTGTGAACAGAACAAGTACTCAAGTCGCGGTGAAGATCGATGCCACTAAACAGCTGTGCAATTATAAGGACATTATTTGGAGTAATTAATTGATTGATTGATTGATTGATTGAGTACTTTATTTATGTAGATTACAATATATATACTGGCTTATACACTTATATACAATAGCTTACAATACAGCAAAATTATAGATGACTTTACATAATATAGACTAAGAAAATAATTATTATTGAAAGTATATGATATGAAAAAGTAATTTGTAATATAATAACTATGGATAATTATATTGTTATGCATCTACATAAATTGGTGGAGCTTTGGACATATCAATGTCCATTCTTCGGAAAGAATATTAAAAATATCCTCCCCACTAACTCTCTACCAAAAAATCTGTTAAGACCCGTTAAGATTGAAAGAGATATCAGAAATAGATATGGAATAGCGTTTGATTAACTGGTTTGATCACTGGTTTACAGCTGAAAATGCCTAAGTAATCAGACTTGTCCACCAATTTATTCCTCGGAGTAAAATCCTTAACAATAGACCACGAAAATATCGAAATTCAATAACAATAGGCGACCACTGAAGGGTCACTAGAACTTCTACCTGCTCATCCATTGCTTTCGTCGGTCCCGTCTCCTTTCTTTTACCCTAAAACAGAATTACAATTACATTATATTAAAACTACAATTACATTATAGGAGTTTTCTCTGCCTAAACTAGTAGTTCTGTGAACAGTAGACCTCACGCAGTATTCTTATCTACAAGTACCTGCTTGAAACTATAGACCTTATGAAAATACAGCAATAAACTGGCTTCTCCACACATCTGTGTAATCACTTGTCAGCTGATTTATGATGAATAATTCTGTAGTCTGATTTTTACTCTAATATTGGCGTATGAAGGAGGCTCCTTTTCCCTTTTTAATATCCTTGAAATGCAAAATTTCCAAAAACCGCGTATATACGTCGACGCGCAATTAAAAAAGGAACATACCTGTCAAATTTCATGAAAATCTATTACCGTGTTTCGCCGTAAATGCGCAACATATAAACATACAAACATATAAACATATAAACATTCAAACATTTAAACATTAAGGCTGGTTACATACACATCGATTTTTGGTCGTACGATATTTTACCGTCACTATGAATTCTATCAGATTAAACGGAACTTGGCAAACATCATATGTTTGAAATCATCTGTTCAATCTAATAGAATTTATAAGGACGGTAAAATATCGTACGACCAAAAATCGATGTGTATGTAACTAGCCTAAGAGAAAATGCCAAATCGTCGACTTGAATCTTAGTCCTCACTTCGCTCGGTCAATAAATTCATGACCTGTAGGTAAAGTTATCAGTTTGTCAAGTGGGTACTTGATTATCCCATTGCGTAGTACGGGTTACCCGGTAGTACCGATTGTTATAGAAATAATTACATAGCACCCTTCCCTTCTTCAACTTTATTGTATAAACAATGATATGATCTAATAATAATTTAATAAATAACATTGTCGTCGACAAGCTATTTGGTTTTTAAAACAAAACTTCTCAATACGTTAACAATATTCTATGACACTGTTAACAGTAGTTGGTAAGTTATCAGTTATTATTCACGTTAACTACCTGCTCACATCACTAAGTACAATAAAACTTGCTCTTTCTTCCTCACACGATATAAAATGCTGTTGCTCTTTCTTCCTCACACTAACATGATGTATACTGCAGTACATAACATGCTACTGAGTTTAACCAATATGAAAATTATACCCAAGCCAGCAAACAACCTGGTTAGCATAGCTTCGCCAGATATTATTACCTGTAAAACGTCGGCATACGTTTTACTGTGTATTTAAGGCGACTATTATTGTCTGCTCGACTGCAGCCATATTGTAGCGTAAATGTGGAGGTGTATTTGAATTTGAAGAAGCAACGGACATGCTTGCATTGCTTTACATAGGTAATTTATGTTTTATAGGTTATACGCACTGGTAGATCTTTTTAATAATTTGGCGGGAGACAAACGTAGCGTGCCTAGCGTGAGCTACTTGTCGTATGGAAAGTTTAGAAAAGTAGAAAAGTACATCAGCAAAGAAAGAGTTCATCCTCATAATACTCCTGACGTGTTTGGTTTACACAAGATCTCGAAGAAATTGGAAATACTGTCACAGATCTGTTTAGTTGAGCTGGGTTTAAACCAAAGTTATTAACAAAATGTTAATAACTTAATCCTCATGGATTCTATTAGATTGAACGGAACTTGACAAACACTCTTGACTTATCATGTGTATGATAAGATAATATTTTATGTCAGTCTATGTTCAATCTAGTAGAATCAATCTATTATGTTCAAACTAGTAGAATCTGAAAGGATTAAGTTATTAACATTTTTGTTACCAACTTTGGTGTAAACGCAGCTTTAGTCTATGATGCTATGCATATCCAGGCGTTTGAAACCTATGAGCTTTTATATTGTGTTGTGTATTTGTCATATGACTAGTAGTTCTGTGAACAGTAGACCTCAAGCAGTGTTATCATCCACAAGTACCTGATTGAAACTATAGACCTTATATATGGAAATACAGCAATAGACTGGCTTTTCCACACATCTGTGTAATCACTTGTCAGCTGATTTATGATGAATAATTCTATAGTCTGATTTTTACTCTTATATTGGCGTATGAAGGAGGCTCCTTTTTCCTTTTATATTATCCTTGAAATGAAAAATTTCCAAAAACCTTGTATATACGTCGACGCGCAATTAAAAAAGGAACATACCTGTCAAATTTCATGAAAATCTATTACCGCGTTTCGCTGTAAATGCGCAACATATAAATAATATAAACATTAAAACATTAAGAGAAATGCCAAACCGTGCCTCACGATAAAATCATATCACTGAAGCAGAGACTTCATTGTACTCAAAAATACGGTGGTGACAAATAGGTTTGTAAGATGAGACGATAATGATTGTTGTGGTTGACACCCTTTTTTAGGAGGTGAAGGAGCCGAGTCTCTCCCTTGAGCTGGCCCTTTGGCCCTTCAAGAAGGGAAGGATGTAAGGTCCAAGCTCGTGCCACCCTTCACTTCCTTCCTCCCCTTTCAAGTGGTGAGCCCGGTGGCCAATTTTACAACCCTCCTTGAACCGAATTAAAATTATAATAGAGCACGACGACACGTGAGTTTGGGTCAATTAAGGTGACACAAGGAGGAGGAGGAGGAGGAGGAGGAAGAGGAGGAGTAGGGGGACCCCAATTAGCCCTTGCCACTCAAGCCAACGGTCCGCTACCTTTTAAACCACGTAATCGTTCAATTGTTCAATTTTCACTGATGTCGAACGGATCCTGGCATGTCTATGTGGGAATCCCCACATTAATTGATTACTGGAAAGTGAAATTATTATGTTTCTTTGAAACAGTGGAACCTGTCAATCTATAATATTGACATTCATCATTCCTATTGATTCTATAAGCTTCGTCTTGTTATTACAGTACATTATTATAATAGAACAAGCTCAGTATCTGTGTTGGCTATATTGTGAGTATCTTTCGATAACCGCACAGCTAAGATTTTTGAAATTTTCTCAAGTTTCTTTTCTGGATAAATGTTCTTTATCTGAAGAATGTCTTGATCAAGAAAGAATGTATTTCTAATTATTTCTAAACGAAAATATAAATTAAATGCTGTAAATCACCCCGAAGACTTCTGCTACTGAAAATATTGACAACCGGGTAAACAGCTAGATGGAAATTCGATGAGCGCTACTATTCAAAAATTATAAATTTAAAATTAATTATTCAAAAATTAGAAACCTGAGGGAAGCATTCAACTGCACGTCACAGGACCTCTTCCGAGCAGCAGTTAACAAAGTTAGAATTGCCATGATGGTAGTCAACCTCCGTAATGGAGAAGGTACCTCAAGAAGAAGATTGGAGTATTTGAAGCATAATCAAGTCGTTCAAATTGGATATATAGGGGAGAGCCAGTAAATTGTTATTCTGGCAAGCTGTTCCGATACATTGAATTGTTTGAAACGAACAGAGATCACATCCACATAGCTCAGAAACTTTTCAATCGAACGCTTCAAAAATTATAGTTTTATATACTATTGAACAATATAAACTATATATTGATTGAAAAACAAAGATGAGGACCACATAGCTGAGAAACTTCTCGTTCAAACGCTTCTAAAACTTCATAGTTTATTGTGAGAGATATGGTATTTTTCCATAATGGAAAAACACGAAGAAATTCTGTAAACCACTATTTAATAAATGAATCAACGGTGAAAATACCAAGTAGTGGTTGACATATTAATTTCTTTGTTAACCTTTTAGTAAGGACTACTCTTATTTATCAATAAATAATACAACTGAGAACCTTTTTTTTAGCAGAGGGTACTTGGATATTTATATAATTATTGATAATTTCTTTGTGGTTATTCATTAGCTCCAAAAACTCTGCAAGAGTAATCTTAATTTATGAAGAAGAGATCTTGAATGAAAAAGACTAAGAAATTGTCAAAAACCACAGATTTATCGATACTTAGAAAGACCGGTTTCTGAACTGTCTGAGTTTATCAGAGATTGACAATTTCACAATGGTGTAATAACCGAAACCGGTCTTTCTAAGTATCAATAAATCTGTGGTTTTTGACAATTTTTAGTCTTTTTCATTCGATATGAATAATTACCACAATATCATCTTCTCAACTTCACAAAAAGTGGAAGAAGAGATCTCTTGATCACGACATACTCTCAACTTTATCGTTATTTTTCGAAAAAAATTAATTTTTATTTTTCATTTTTCAGGAGGATGGCTGGGAGAAGAGCTCCAGCACTGGAGGTCATCCAATGCTGCTATCATGATGGATGTCGACAAAGCTGCCCTAGCTGCCCGATTAGGATTGAGAACAGGTCAGTCGAAAAATAAAAATATTCAATATTTTAAGCTCCCACAATAATCAAAATATCTAGATTACCTCAGCTTGTAACTTCCAGTAATCTTTGGATTACAAGAGATTACAAGAATACAAGAGAAGTGCTCCCACAGTTCTCAATAGATTACCTCAGCTTGTACAGAAATTCCATGTAATGGATATCAGACAGATTTATGTTAAAGTTTTAGTAATTTTCATCTGGCATAATAAAAATACTATTTTTCATTTTATCAAACGACATTTACAATACCAGACACCAAAATAACATTGGCATTGTGCAGCCACGCCTGATAAATAATTGTACATGGACTAACAGACACGATCTATGTCACATTCTGTACAGAAATATCCCAAACCATCTGAAGCAAATAGAAAATGTTGTCAGCATTAGCACTTTTAAATGCTACCTTAAAAGGTGGCTGTTTGAAATTGGTAGGGACGCCGCATCGCGGCTCATCCAATCCGCCTATATCCATTGAACATCACCCCTGGTTGTGGGTGTTCGTCTGGTTATGCAGGACTCTGTATGTCTCTTAAAATTATTCAGTTCGTACTACATTTTTTTTTTCTTTTTCAGTACCATATATATATGTATATAAATATATATATATATATATATATTATATATATATATATATATATATATATATATATATATATTTAACTACAGAAATTTGGGTTCAACAACATTGAGTGCTCTCCACATCCTCTAAAGATGCTTTTTTATTTTTTATTTACTCTCCTTTACTTATTCCATTGTTTTTGTTGTTTTTTTTATTGTAAATCTTTAACTGTCAGGTTGTTATAATGCAGTTCACGGTGCTCATTCCCCACACCCAGACTTGTTGTCTTTGTGGGGAATAATCACTATTTATCTAAAGTTTCTGCTGATGTATTACTTTTTTTTGTGAATAAATATCATTTGAATTTGAAAATTTGTACTTCCAGTAATCTTTGGACTACAAGAGATTATACAATACAAGAATAAAAGAATACAAGAGAATTGCTCACACAGTTCTCAATAGATTACCTCAGCTTGTACTTCCAGTAATCTTTGGACTACAAGAGATTACAAGAATACAAGAATAGAAGAATACAAGAGAATTGCTCCCACAATAACTAGATTACCTCAGCTTGTACTTCCAGTAATCTTTGTACAACAAGAGAATACAAGAATACAAGAATAAAAGAATAAAAGAGAATTGCTCCCACAATTCTCAATAGATTACCTCTGCTTGTACTTCCAGTAATCTTTGGCCACAAGAGAATACAAGAATAAAAGAATACAAGTAAATTGCTCCCACAATATTCTCAATTACCTTAGCTTGTACTTCTAGTAATTTTGGACTACAAGAGAATACACACTGCAGTTTCTTCAATGTGACTTCTACATTCCATTTAGGGAAATGTCAATTGATATTTTGCTATGAACAAGAAATATCAATCTATAAAATAATAAAGTAAAGAATTGGCTTATACATGTACGAGATAGGAAATTCACGAATGACGTATCATCACGTCTGAACTACTCAACTGATCAACTTGAAATTTAGCATATTGATCTTCATCTACCAAGGACGGTAATAATCCTTTTTTAAATTCTTCAGGATCTCAGTAGGTCAAGTTTACAGTACAAAATAATGTGAAAATGAGATAAAAGCTGTTAGTCAACGTACAATGTATAATAGCAACTAAATCGAAAAGTATTATGCGAGAAGAGTATGAAGATCATCTTAAATTAAATAAATAAATAAATAAATAAATAATAAATGTTTATTTCCCAAAAAACTAAAACTACAACATCAATTACAAAAATATTAGATAAATTACAATATTACATACAATAGTTAGTTACAAAAGATTCTTATAATGTGTTCTCTACTTGTTTAGTTTTTCTGTGTGGAAATTGACCTACTCCACTATGGCGTACCATGTTCTAGAGTAGGTTTTGTTAGTTTTTTTGTGTGTATTATCAATTATTGGAGGCAACTCCAATATTCACAGAGAGGCTGTACTGGACCGTTTTTTACACATGAGATTGAGTTGCTTTGAAGAGGGGTCGCATGTAGTGGGGTTATTCAATTTCGATAGGTTCAGCTAAAGAACACTTAGCCCCACTCTCTCATGTACACTCTTATTCAAATTGAGTTTTCTCACTTCAACGGAGTAGGCCTTTCTATAGCAGCCCCTCCTCTTAACAAAACTCTCTCCACCCAAATTGAATTCCATCAATTCATACCGTTGTCTTCTTGATGTTTCACTGCCTGGTGTTGCAGGATACCTTTAAATAATCTTATTTTTCATGTTATTCGTGTTAAATATCTACGATTACTGCCTGGTGTTGCAGGATACCTTTAAATAATCTTATTTTTCATGTCATTCGTGTTAAATATCTACGATTACTGCCTGGTGTTGCAGGATACCTTTAAATAATCTTATTTTTCATGTTATTCGTGTTAAATATCTACGATTACTGCCTTCATCATTTGTAATTGTAACAATAAATGAATACAGATGGGGATTGCATTTGTTCAAATGCTAATTAATGAATAATTATTATTAAACAAAAATCCTATTAAATGCTGCAAATAACCATTAGTAAACGAAAATCCCAATTAAATGATGTAAATGGTAATTTAATGATTTTCGTTTAATAAAAGGTAATAGTAAATTCGTATGGCTTTTGTTGGTGGGGAGTCCATTGTGGGAAGGTTCCACGACCCTGAATATATAATTTAAGCCGTCAATGGGCCTTACGACTGTCATACTTCAGCCGGGACCGACTTTATCTCGTTTAATAAGAATTATAATAATTTTATGAATATGTTAGACCTTTTATATATCTTTTTTCAATTATAATAATAACTAGCCGTCAGGCTCGCTTCGCTCGCCATATCCGTCTAGCCAGGGGGCTCCGCCCCCTGGACCCCCGACTGGATCGTCCAAGAATGAGATCAGCAGGCTCGCTTCGCTCGCCTGCATTTTTCATTTCAGCATTTTTATCATATGTTAGAACAATCCAGTCGGGGGTCCAGACTAAACGTCTGGCTAAACGGAAATGGAGAGCTAGAGTAACAATGTGTGAGAGTGAGAAGGCTACATCACAGATAACACAGATCATCTTACATTTGCTATTCTTTTGTGCGTAATTGTAAATTGAACATTGGGTTCCGTTTAAACATATTATGGTCAACTTGAATCATGCAAAAACTGAAACAAGTTCGGGCCGGTTTCGGAGCTCGTAATTTGGCTAAGTTCTAGACTTGAAATTTGCAAGGTTGGAGGGTTTGAAGAACCAAATATTCTAGAAACAGTATGTGAAAAATTGTTTCCATTATTGTAAAATTATGCAAACTCTTGAAAGAATCCATTTCAAACTCAATAATTATCCCACACTCCTTGTTCTACTTTACACTTGACTCTCACATCATTTAATTATCACATTTCGATCCAATAAAACATCTTTCCGATTCTATTTGTGACTATGAGGATCTTTCAGTTATCACAATAAATATAAATTGTATTACGAACAATCACCTGCGCACAGGATTTTCCTTTCAGGTGATTGGTATCTTATAGCTGAACGTTTTATTTTTTGTTTCGAAGAACCAATAAATGCGATCAAATCTGGATTCACAGATATTTGTAGGTGGTCAATACCAAATCGAGTAAACTGTTATAGCGATGTTAACACTGAAGATTATGGGAAAATTAGGTCCAGAGGAGAAAACTTTTTACGATATTATGGAGACATCAGAAACAGATGTCTACGATGTGATTTATGTTACATCGGACATCATCTTTTACGATGGCATTGCCTTCTTTCTCGCACCCTGCACCTCCTTCAAAACACTCCCTCATCGACGAACGAACGTCTTTTTCGCATTCACACTGCGAATTGCGCATGTGACGTTGCTTGTACAATCAAAAACAAATCACTGGTTTTGTTGCTTGTGATATAAATGTTTTTCTCAGTCTAATATCATAGGAAAATGGAAACTACAAAGTACGGTATTGTGGATATTAGAGAGTACAATACTCTCTTACTCTTTGATGTAATAGCAAGGAAGAGAACTTGATGAGGTTTTTATTCTATTCGTAGTACTTTTTCTAAGGTACTCAAGATATTATTTTTATTGATAATAGATAACAACTTGATTTGATAAAACCATGGGCTAACGATACCATAAGATAGCTTATGCTATATTTTCTCTATTATAAAACTCAAATAAAACTGAACTGGACATAGTTCAGGAAACTATTTTGAAAACAGCATGATTCGATGCACATGAGAAATGCTCATCTTCAATGTAAATCATGAATCATCAATCATGTTTGTCCTTTACTCAAATTGAAAATACTACTTCACTATGACTTGAAAATCTGGTCCGCCATCTTGGATCCGCCATATTGAATGCAACTTTATTTTTTTAAATAGGAAGGGTGTTATGCGATACATGAATTTGATATGAAATTTCAAGAAAAAATGAATGGCGAAAACCGCACATCGATATTTCAAACCGTTTCGAAGATATTCACATTATTAATCAATACTATTCAAAGCAGAAAGGTGGGGACAAAAGTCCAAAAACGGCTCTGTATCTTATAAAAAAAAATGGTATTGATTAATAATATGAATATCTTCTGAACGGTTTGAGATATCGATGTGCGGAATTCACGATTCATTTTTTCTTAAAATTCCGTATCGAAATCATGTATTGCATGACCACTTTCCTATTTAAATAAAGTTGCGTTCAAAATGACCGATCCAAGATGGTGGACCAAATTTCTAAAGTGATAGTGAAGTAGTATTTTCAATTTGAGTGAGATCCCCAATCACACCCACCGTCAAATTACCTTTGTGTATGAGATATTAAGCCGTTCTCGGACTTTTACCCACCTCTGTATACAGGTATAATATGTAAAGTGTCATTTTATGATGATGATGTCAAAAAAAATGATTTGATTTGATTAATTTATAATATGTCATATCACCTACACTTCAAAACAGGAAATAAAATATTGATTGTACAAAACATATCATAAAGTTTTCTGGGAACCTGCATCCGTGCCCAGCGGCCGGCCACTCGGCAAAGAACTCTCAATATTGTATTTTAAAGTGTGCACTCAATTTGCAACCGACCCTGGGATGCAAATGCAATTGCTCGCCACCAACCTTTGACCGGCCGTTACGGTCTCCGACACGGTCACGCTCAAAGGGCCGAGCGGCTTCCGACTCAAACGCCGCCTCTTTCACGCCTCCTTCTGCCTAATATCAGGCCTTTATTCAGCTACTCGACCCGCTATTAAAACCCTCTCATATATTATGTATGTGGAACATTTCCATGTCAAACGTGGTCTCACGGCAACTGACCATTATCTGAGGAAAGGTTCAGACTTCTTTCAAGTTGAAGACTTCTTTTTTCTACCGCTTGCATACGTTTCAGATGTTCCCTCAACAAGAACAATTCGCTGGTGTTTTGTCTGTAGCAGAATATCGCTGCAAGAAAATTTAAAACAATTCCATTTCTTAGTCTAAGGCCCGGTTGCACAACAGCCGGTTAAATTTTAACCGTGATTAATTTCACGAGAGCCAATCAGAGAAGGCGTTTTCGAAAAGACGGCTTCTCTGATTGGTTCTCGTGAAATTAATCATGGTTAAAATTTAACCGGCTGTTGTGCAACCGGCACTAAATATATTGAAATTGACAACACTCAAAAAGTGATGGTAAGGGAAGAAGCATCAATATTGTCATCTTAAATACATCTGGCGTGGTGTTTCGTTTTGTCTGTAGCAGAATAGCGGTACAAGAAACGTTAAAATAATTCCATTTTTACTTTCCTTGCCCTATTACCATAGGTAAGAAAAGTATTGCTTTCCAAAAAAATTTAAGGTACCCTAATTTCATGTTTTCTATACGTTTCAAGGTCCCCTGAGTCCAAAAAAAAATGGTTTTTGGGTATTGGTCTGTATGTGTGTGTGTGTGTGTATGAGTGTATGTGCGTCTGTGTTCACGATATCTCATCTCCCAATTAACGGGGTGACTTGAAATTTGGAACTTAAGGTCCTTACACTATAAGGATCCGACACGAACATTTTCGATCAAATGCAATTCAAGATGGCGGCTAAAATGGCGAAAAAGTTGTCAAAAACAGGGGTTTTCGCGATTTTCTCGAAAACGGCTCCAACGATTTTGATCAAATTCATACCTAGAAAAGTCATTGATAAGCTCTATCAACTGCTACAATTCCCATATCTGTGAAAATTTCAGGAGCACTGCACCATCTATGCAAAGTTTGATTTTAGATTTTAAATTATCAGGCTTCAGATACAATTTAACCAAAAAATTCCAATTGGAAAAGATTGAGCATGAAAATCTTTACAATTAATGTTAAGTAACATTTTCACCTAAAATTGAAAATAAGCTCGAAATTGGAGAAAATAAGATTATTCAATTGCAAACTGTTGGCAACTGTTGATTCTATTAAATCATTCACTATGAAGAGATAGCAGACTTCGTGTGTCTCCAGCGTAATTGTCCTGTCAACAGCTGGCTCAGATCTTAGAAAAGTGGATTTGAGATGGGCGGGAACACTAGCGTCAGTTGATCAATTTTCATAACGGCAAGGAAAGTTGTGTGAGTGCACCACACCAGATTTATTTGGTCTTAATATATTGAAATTGTCAACTCAAAGTGATGGTAATGAAAAGAGTATCAGTATTGTTATCTCAAGTAGGTATGGCGTGATGTTTGGTTTTGATGTATTGAAATTGACAACTGAAAGAGATGGTGAGGAATATTGTCACCGTAAGTAGGTCTAGCGTGATGGTCCAGTTACTGGATGAATCGATAAAATCTTGCTCTTCTATACGTTTTATGTAAGATCCTTTTCTATACTTTTCAAGAACTCTCCAAATTTATTTAGATTTTTTACATATTAACTGTAGACAATTAAATCAATTATAAACCATACTTATTGCACTATAAATGAAAATATTAACCTGAGTACCCTTATAAACACTAAATTTTTATTATATTAAAAGAAGAAAATTATTGCACTATTGTTGATGCATAATTAATATCGGGGCACCGAGCTTAGCTCCTTATTTTTATTTATTGATAAACAGAACACAATTCTATAAAATGATCGTGTTTATATTTCACAGCTGGCTATATGTCATCTTACGAATTTCGGGGATGAGATATTTTGATTTTTCACATACTCACTCGCTCACTCACTTTTTTACTATCCACAGCTGTTTCAGCCAAGGATGAATTATCCTTTTAATGTCGTTCAGCGAGTTTTCCCAAGGATGAGATCTAGTGCAATCGAATGTTTATATCATAAACCTACTATGTTCCAAATTTCGTGAAAATCGTTAGAGCCGTTTTCGAGATCCGTTGAACATAAATAACCAGATATATACAAATATACAGTATTTGCTCGCTTAATATAATAGGATAACTATTGCATCAACTGAATAATTATTACTAAACGAAAATCCAAATTGAATGCTGTAAATCATTTCCATCTGTAGAAACTAAATAGTTTTCCAATATAAAACAAATAAGTATGTGAGAAACAAGCATTCAGCTGTTAGCTTATGGAACGCCCTCTCCAATTCTATTGGTTCAATGGCTAGTGACTGATCTACTACGTCACATAACGTCCACCAATCAGGTGCGAGTACACTTTCAGAGCTCTTCACAAGCCGAGCTCTCATTGGCTGAGGATATTACGTCAGTTTGTGGTTACCATTTTGCTGATCGATAACAATAGAATCACATGAAAGTTATGTTTAGAATCCCAATTGATGGAAAGATGTGTTGAATCAACACAAGGGTACCTTATTTTTCCTCTCCCTATCATTGAATAAAAACACAAATATGTTGTCAAATTCTACACTGTTTTTTTATTCAGTACACGACCAAGGTTTCGTGTAGAATTTGACAACATATTTGTGTTTTTATTCAATTATGGAACGGTTCTACAATATTGACAATGACTCAGTCGAACTCTCCCTATCATTTTGATAATGTACTTATTGTATAAATCAATAAAGAATCGTGATTGTTTGAATAACAATTTTCACTTTCAATAAAACTTATGAGTAATTTTGAACAATCCACATTATGAAAGTATTTATGATATGCTTTGAAATGTAAGTGTTTGGTGATAATTCTCTGTGATAATGATGGAAGTTCTATGAACTATTTTCATAATAGGTGACTATCCAACAATCCTTTCTTTTCAACTACCTATCTCATCTTTTCAACTATCCTTTTAAACTTTCCAACTCTTAAACCTCTCATGATACAATAATGAATGGAAATGATATACTCTACAAACAAAATCAAGATTCAATACTCGTATCCCTAACATGCTCTCCATTCATTTTATCATTATTCCAGTAAGAAAATATTTACCACAAACCCAGTCTTCATTCCTCTCACTAAATAAAACATGACGTCTCATTACTTTTTAATTAATTGACGAATCTAATTAGAAAATTAATTTGTGTCTTCAATGATAAACAATATAATGTGATTCAGTGTTATCAGTATTCCATGTGTAAAGCAACATGGCGACAAGGCCTTCAATCATTAATTGCCTCATTATTTCAGCCGCATTTTTGTGTCAGTTCTTGTTTTATTCTTCAACTGCAATACCTGTTGCATTATTTTATGAGCAGATATCTCTCAACACCACATGAGAGGTTATGTGGGTCACTAACAAACAAAGTCTTTGCACGTAATTACCTACACCAAGAATAATTGTTATTAACATTTAACAACTTATTATTTATCCAATTATGAGACTGATATATTACCATGTATGAGGGAGGATGTTGTCTTGCCATCATTGGACCTATCAATCAACTGATGCATGATAGGTCAATACAAGTTCCTCCTGTTGGAAAAAAATCTTCTACATTATTCAATAGGCCTACACCACAACAGTTATTTCCACTATTATTTTTCCCCTGGTTCTATTAATTCATCTAGAAGCGTATAAAAAGGCAGAAAAAACTTTAAGATTGTTTTATTCTATGATACAGGTTTGGAAACAACAGGATTTGATAGCTATACACTGTTTCCGTTCCTGATACTTTCTAGTCTGCTAAATCGTTGTCTGTTGAATTTTCTTAAAGGAAACGGAGATAGATTATTCAAATGCACTCAGTATAGTTGTTTAATTGAATCAAATTTGAGAATATGATTGAGAAAACATCATATTGATTGATTGATTGAGTACTTTATTCATGTAGATTACAACAATATATACTGACTTATACACTTATATACAATAGCTTACAATACAGCAAAATTATAGATGAATTTACATAATATAGACTAAGAGAATTATTATTGAACTGTATGTATATGATATGAAAAAAGTAATTTGTGATAACTATAGATAATATTGTTATGCATCTACATAAATTGGCGGAGCTTTGGACATATCAATATCCATTCTTGGGAAAGAATATTCAAAATATCCTTCCCACTAACTCTCTAACAAAACTTGCTGAGTTGAATTGACGTTTATTTATTTATTCAATCAATGAGAATTACACAACTTACAGAAAAATACCACAAGATTATACGCCTAAAACGGTTCCAATTCTAATTTATACAACAGTCCCAATATAGCTAGGTTATGTGTCACTTAACATTCTTCAATTACACACTCAATTCAAAGCTCAAAACACACATAAATTATTCTTAAATTTAAAAAAATACTTCTAAAGTGAATTAAATTAATCACAATTAATTAATTAATCAGAAAGAACTTTATTTGGAAGTGAAAAGTGTGAATTTAAAGTATTGTGCTGACTATAACCTTAGTGTCCGGTTTCCCATTAGGGAACTTTGGACTATATACGGCGAGGTGGAACTACCCTTGGGTCTCCCCACCATTCAAAGCCATACGCTCATGATAACAATTAATTAGAAAATTCCAAACTTTGAAAAAACTATAAAATTTTGAGACCGAAAAGACAAACACACTATTTAGAACTTGTGGTATTTACATTGAAGGTATAATTGGGGAAGAATCATATTGGTGTTCATAACATCTATTTATTTTTTTATTTTTAACAAAAATTACTGACCAGCAGAAAAAATTGATAATACTCCTTGTACTATTTCTGTTCTATGAGATATTAATCTTCAACTTTCTCTTGAACGAAACCCTCTCTTCAATTTTGTTGTTTTCAAATCGCAGAAAAAAAGGTTTGATATTGAATAATTATTATTAAACGAAAATCCCAATTGAATGCTGTAAATCACCCCGGAGACTTCTTCTACTGCAAATATTGACAACAAGGTAAACAGCTAGATGGAAATTCGATGAGCGCTACTATACAAAAATTATTTGTCAACCCGGGAAGGGAGATTATAGTTTGATATTGCCTTGAACATCTTCAGCTCCATGGAAATATGTTTCTCTGTATGTGGAGCACACTGCAACCTAACGGAGAAATTTGTAACTTTCTCATCTTGCGTTGTGCAGGGTTCAAAGAACAGTTCTCACCCCCGATCCGCGAACCTCGTTGGAATTTTATTTCATTCCACAAAAGGAATCAGTTTATCACATTCTAATCACTAATACCCTGCAGTTCTGTGGAATTTAAATGTATAATTATTGTAATATCTGCAATACTTGATAGAGTTGAGGTGATGGTTTGCTATTTTTACTTTCCTTGCCCTATTACCATAGGTAAGGAAAGTATTTCTTTCCGAAAAAAATTAAGGTACCCCAATTTCTAAATTTCTATACGTTTGAAGGTCCCCTGAGTCCAAAAAACTGGTTTTTGGTATTGGTCTGTATGTGTGTGTGTGTGTGTGTGTGTGTGTGTGTGGTGTGTGTGTGTGTTGTGTGTGTGTGTGTGTGTGTATGAGTGTATGTGCGTCTGTGTACACGATATCTCATCTCCCAATTAACGGAATGACTTGAAATTTGGAACTTAAGGTCCTTTCACTATAAGGATCCGACACGAACAATTTCGATCAAATGCAATTCAAGATGGCGGCTAAAATGGCGAAAATGTTGTCAAAAACAGGGTTTTCCGTGATTTTCTCGAAAATGGCTCCAACGATTTTGATCAAATTCATACCCATATCAATAGTCATCGATAAGCTCTATCAACTGCCACAAGAACCATATCTGTAAAAATTTCAGGAGCTCCGCCCTATCAATGCAGATAGAATCCCAATTATCAGGCTTCAGATACAATTGAAACAAAAAAAATCAAGTGGAGTAGATTGAGCATGAAAATCTCTACAATTAATGTTCAGTAACATTTTCACCTAAAATTGAAAATAAGCTTTAAATTCTAGAAAATGTGATTATTCAATTGCAAATTATTGTTGATTCTATTAAATCATTCACTATGAAGAGATAGCAGACCTCATGTGTGTCTCCAGCGTTATTACCCTGTCACCAGCTGGCTCAAATCACTGAATAGTAGACTTGAGATGCGCGGGAACACTAGCGCCAGGTGATCAATATTTTCATAACGGCAAGGAAAGTTGTGTGAGTGCGCCACACCAGATTTTTCAAACAGCGATTTGAAATTTCGAACGATTTGATGAGATGTATGGTACTTTTTGAAAGCTCCATGATAAGCTCTACAATAATTTTACCATCCAATATCTATTCAACTACTGAAAGGTATTTACTATGACCCTTGAATGATACTACTTGATAATAATCAATTCACTTGTATCTTTGATTATGGATACGTTTTGTATAAACGTTTAGCATAATCTAAGCTAGTATTCTCTAGCCACTTGTTCGAAATATTCATCCAAATACATCCTTAATTAAGAAATGAATTAATTCATTTCATACTGATAATCAACAATTGTTATTATAGAAGAATATCAAAACAGTTTGGATTTAGGATGGCCATTTGTGAATATCTCACTTTTATTGAGGGTTTAGGTATAGTTTTTTTATAGTTATAGAATCAAATTAATTAGATGTTCAAACATGATTGATTTGCTGTTGTAAACGAGAATCGTCCTGTAGGAAGTTATTTCTCAATTTTCTTTCAAAAATGCATATCTTTGAAAATGGTTAATCTTTCAAAATTTATCAATTTCTAAATCCTTAATTATTTCTCGATTTCCTCACAACTATTTATATCCTATAAATAGAAATAGAAATAAAAATCTCAGTACCCTTTTTTGACAATATGTTTCAACTCATACTTTCAAGTTTCACCATTTCAAGTCATACTAGAAAATGGCATCAATGTTGAAACATGTTGTGATAAAATAATTCAAAAAAGGATACTGAGATTTTCATTTTTATTTCTATCTATATTACAAGTAGCCCTATACAGGAAAGAGACACTATTTATGTCCTTTAAAATGTCTCAATCCTTAATCCTTTCTACATTACCTTCAGAACTTTATCCTTTGGAACTTTTCTCTTTCAATTATTCATATCCTTAAAAACTATTAATCCTCTAGAATTTCTAAATCCCCAATCATTTCTCAATTCCCTTTAAACTATTCATCCTATTAAATTTTAGGCCTGGTTGCACAACAGTCGGTTATATTTCAACCGTGATTAATATCACGAGAACCAATCAGAGAAGGCATTTTTGAAAAGACGGCTTCTCTGATTGGTTCTCGTGGAAATAATGACGGTTAAAATTTAAATTTTAACAGCCGGTTAAATTTTAACCGGGATTAATCTTCACGAGAACCAATTAGAGAAGGCGTTTATGAAAATACGGCTTCTCCGATTGGTTCTCGTGGAATAATCACGGTTAAAATTTAAATTTTAACAGCCGGTTAAATTTTAACCGGGATTAATCTTCACGAGAACCAATTAGAGAAGGCGTTTATTAAAATACGGCTTCTCTGATTGGTTCTCGTGGGAATAATCACGGTTAAAATTTAAATTTTAACAGCCGGTTAAATTTTAACTGGGATTAATCTTCACGAGAACCAATTAGAGAAGGTGTTTTTTAAAAGTCGGCTTCTCCGATGGGTTCTCGCGGAAATAATCACGGTTAAAATTTAACCGGCTGTTGTGCAACAAGCACTTAATCTATCATCTTTTGAACTGTTGCCAAGGAAAACAGATACATTTTTTATTGTTTATTCTATGCTATTATTGTATCTGATTGGGTTAGAAGACAGTACTGTAAAGTAATAAGGTTTTCCTACAGTTACGTTGAAAAGTGGCCATTGCTGCACTGATTACAGAACGCAAAGAATCACTTTTCCGCTCTAGTGCGGGAAAAATTTTTCTGCACTCCAGATTTGCAACATGGCAACGCAAAATACTTAGTAGGTTATATGGAGCAACAGTGCAGCAAAATCAAAATGAAGTTGGTAACAGTGACTGCTGTGGCTGCTATAGTGAGCAGAGGTGCAACCAAGCACAACGCGCTAATTATTATTCATTATATATTATAACCAAGGACAACGAGGACTTTAGGATTTTAGGATTAAGGTTTTTATCAATAATAAAATTACACAGAAAAACATTTGATGCATTCCAGGCAATTTTACCCATAATTACCCACTTTTCATATTCAATGGTAACTGTAGGAAAAACTTAATGTGAAATACGTGCGCAAAGTTCCTCTGCTGCACTCAACAAACCATTCCGCCCTCGCCTACGGCTCGGGCGTAAACGTTTCTTTCGGTGCAGCAAACTGTCACTTTGCGCACTAGTTGCACAAATAACTATAGTATGCTGCTTATTCAGTGGCAAATAAAAGGTTAACCATTCATGCACGTATGGCAACTATGTTTGAGGCGGCTGTGAAACTTTATTACTGTTCTCATTGCACAACAAGGATGGAGCATTGCTTCAACAAGAACACACCGTCAACTATCCTATGCTATTCGATCCATAAACTCAGGTGAAAGCATCATTATATAAACACTGTTGAGCTTTATCTGGATTCAGTTGATTTCGAACGCTTTGTTTCTGGTAATCAAATCAATTCTAGATTCTCTGTGAATGCTGTACTACTTCTGTTGAAGATGTGAATGCAATACTTAATACTTTACGAAAAGTATTTTAAATACTTTGTGAACATTATTTAATGACTGAAAATTTTGTGAAGTGAAGAACTAGAAGACTTGATGACATATTTCGGAGTATGTGTAACCCTGTCTTAATTTGGGAAAGGAATAGCACAAGATTACCTTATTTTTTTCTCTCCCTATCAGTTTGATGATGTACTTATTGTATCCATGAATGAATAAATAAATAAATTCTACTCTGTAAATATTACAAGTTCCGTTATGCTTTACTACTCAATGATAAATTGGTAAAGATGTAAATGTAAAAACAAAATGAAAAAATATGTAAAAACAAAATGAACTATCAATAAAACGCCAATATTCTGACAAACAATCATTGCTCAATACCACGTGATATTATCAATGCCATAACTGATTGACAACAGTATCGTAGACTTCAATTGATATTTTTCAAATTTAATTTCATATTTCGCAATACACTCTCAACGATAAAATATCCAAATTGAACTGAATTATTCAGTTTTGGACGAATTTAAATAAACACACATATGTTGTCAAATTCACACAGTTTTATCCAGTACACGACCATGGTTTCGTGACCACACAGGACACATAATATGTGTTTTTATTTAATTACTAGCCGTCAGGCTCGCTTCGCTCGCCATATCCGTCTAGCCAGGGGGCTCCGCCCCCTGGACCCCCGACTGGATCGTCCGAAAGTGAGATCAGCCGCGAGCCTGCATTTTTAATTTGAGCATTTTTATCATATGTTAGGACGATCCAGTCGGGGGTCCAGACTAAACGGATATGGCGAGCGAAGCGAGCCTGACGGCTAGTAATATAATATTCCCAAAAGTCAACTCAACTTAATGCCAACCTGACAAAATTATTAATTTAGTTACCAGTTAACAACTGTTTCGAAGAGGTACTCTCTCTAGATTATAGTTCTATATTAACATATGGTATGGACATTTTTCAATTATAATTAAGAGAATAAGAAAAATATACATGTTAAAAGACAAACTTTATAAACCCTTAAAAACCATCCTTGATGTTAAAATATCACCAAAAGGTTTCTTAGTGTGCCTCTAAAGGGTCAACTGAACATACCTACCAAATTTGAACGTTTTTGGTCCGGTAGATTTTTAGTTCTGCGAGTGAGTGAGTCAGTCAGTCAGTCAGTCAGTGAGTGAGTGCCATTTCGCTTTTATATACATAGATGGAATGGTTCTACAATATTGACAATGACTCAGTCGAATTGTTAATCAAAACTTATTCATTAAGATTGCAGCTTTTCAGTTTTGGACGAGTTTCATCAGTATTTATTCAGCAAACAAAATTCACTTTAGGACGAATTTTATCAAAAGTTATCCATTCACACGGAAACATTTCTCGACATTTCCAACGATCAACCTCTACTTTAAATGCATGGCGATTGTAGATCGAACTCGACTACTTTGAAGACAACTTCCTTTGTGGGTTACGACCGTTTCAGATGGAAATTGACTGCTATCCTATGCAGTCCAGTAGCTGATTTCGGGTGTGAAACAATGATCGAGGGTCGTGTGAGGGTGTGAATGCTGGATCATCCCCATCCCGCTGTGCTGAGGAGGGTGAATTGCGACGGGGGTGGGAGAGAAGTTAGGTTTACCATGTAAATGCAGTCAGTTGACCATCGATAGGGGGTGGAGAGGCCGGGGGAGTGAGAGGGAAGAAAGAGTGGCCACTTCTTGTCCAGAACAGCTTTTCGGTCAGTCCGCGTTTCAGTTTCAGTTGTGGCCGCGACCTTGTCTGATCCACTTCGGTTCCTCTCTATCGTTCTTGTTTAACGCCGGAATTTCACTTAATCTAGACTGAGTCAAATGTTACACTACAACTGTTCAAGAATGCAAAGTGAAATTCTACAAAACCTAGACTGAGTTAAATGTTATTTACTAAAACTGTTCAAGTATATGAAGTGAAATTCTACAAAATCTAGACTGCGTCAATTGCTTGCAACTTTTCAAGTAGGCCCTATACAAAATCAAAAGTTATACAAGTAACCACACGTTCCATCAGTCAAATGTTATTTTGTTTAACGCCCTCTTGACTTGTAAAAATCAAGACTGAGGCAAATATTATACTAAAAATATTCAAGTATACAAAGTGAAATTCTACAAAATCTAGACTGCGTCAATTGCTTGCAACTTTTCAAGTAGGCCCTATACAGAATCAAAAGTTATACAAGTAACCACACGTTCCATCAGTCAAATGTGATCTTGTTTAACGCCGGAATTTCACAAACTCTAGTCTGAGTAAAATGTTATTTACTAGAACTATTCAAGTATACAAAGTGAAATTCTACAAATTCTAGACTGAATCAACTACTATTCTGCAACAGCTCAAGTAGGCCCGATACAAAATCAAAAGTTATACAAGTAACCACACCTTCCATCAGTCAAATTCCATCTTGTTTAACCCCAGAATTTCACAAGCTCTAGACGGGGTCAAATGTAATACTGCAACTGTTCAAGTATACGGAGTAGAATAATTTCACAAAATCTCAACTGAGTCAAAAGTTATACAAGTAGCAACACGTTCCATCAGTCAAATGTCATCTTGTTTAACGCCAGAATTTCACAAACTCTAAACTGAGTCAAATGTTATACTGCTAACTAACTGTTCAAGTATAGAAAGTAGAATAATTTCACAAAATTTAAACTGAGTCAAAAGTTATACAAGTAACAACACGGTCAAATGTTATCTTGTTTAACGCCGGTTAAAAATCAAAATCAAATGTTATACTGTTACAAGTAACAACACGTGCTCCATCGGTCAAATGTTATCGTGTTTAACGCCGGTTAACAAGTTCTCAACCCTGGATAGGATGGTGTCGTTTTGTCCCTCCGTTTTGGACGTTAAGTACCAGAAATGTGAGTATTGTATTGTGTTTTACTGTAGTGTGATGTATGTTTCATAGTATGTGTTTTGCGCTTTTGAGTATAGTTTTAATTATTTAAGTATCAGCGTCGATATAGTTAGAATTCAACACTATTAGCACCACGTGCTATGACAAGATTGATGTAATACGAGTACATTAATATTTAATTGAACAATTCCACTATTACCTCAATTTAGTATTCCACTAATATTATACACTCTAACCTTCCAAACAAATAATTACCTGTTTTTGTTTCTAATCCAATTATATTTCACTATTAGCCTACCTCAATTCAATATTTTACTATTACCTTTTATCTTTCACACAAGAGCCCTCACATTGATACAGAATCTTCTATTTGTTGTATCTAATTCAATAATGTCCAATTAAATTTTCAATATAAACAACCAACTAGTTTTCAGTTGCCGACGAATATCTAGTCCGCCAATTTTTGTCGATAATCTATTGAATCAGGCGTAAAAATTACATATTCACGTCCACATTTATACGTACGTGACCAGCTTGAATTGTACAGTCTTCCCTACTTTTCGGAACCAGAAAACATACGCAAAACAAGATCTGGGCTTCTTTCCTACTGATCAACTAAAATTCTACATACATTCACATTCCTTAACGTCGAAAATCTGAAGATCTTTTCGTATTGATATTTACATACAGTCAAACTAGTATTCTGGAGAATTGGTAAATAGATGATTTCGACACAAATTTGTGTCGCTGTACATCTGATAATGCAAAACTAGACTCCTTAAATTCTTGAGTCATAGCTTCCTTTCCGGCGAGGATTTGGTCGAAACAAGTTTTCTGTTTTTTCACAATCAGTGGTCTATTTCAAATTACCGAGTTTTAGAATAAGCTGTAACTAAACTTGAACCGGTTACCGATTCATATATTTGAAGAACTAGTTCAGTTATTTCACGTACATGTGTTATACAGCCGAAATATGAGTTTGAACTGAGTCAATAATTGAGACTGGAATTGAGTAAACTAAGTTTTATTGCCGGAGTTGGTTCAAACCAATCTACATGATTCAAATTTGAATGAGTTCTATTCTATTCTATGAAACTTATTTCGGAATTGTTTTTGAGTTGATCCAGTTTTTTGATCTGGTATAAACGTAATATTATATGGGCTTGATAACTATTTTTTCCTTTTTTTTTAATCTCAATATTGTATTGTACAAATATGTAAAGGAGACAGATTTGGGGTGACCCCCGTTGTCTCCATTTATGAATGAATAAATAAATAAATAAAAGAATAATTTTTGAAGCTAGTAGCAATCTTGAAACATGCCTTTCTTTGAAATTGTTTTTCCAGTTCTTTTGAGCGGGTATGAATATAATATGCATGAGCTTGGTTAATAATTAATATCGGGGCACCGAGCTTCGCTCGTTATTTTTATTTCTTGAAAAAACTGAACACAATTCTCTAAAATTATCGTGTTAATATTTCACAGCTGGCTATACGTCATCTTATGAATTTCGGAGATGCGATATTTTGATTTTTCACATACTCACTTTTTTACTATTTACAGCTGTTTCAGCCAAGGATGAACTATCATTTTAATGTCGTTCAGCGAGTTTTCTCAAGGATGAGACCTAGTGCAATCGAATCTTTATATCATAAACCTACTATGCTCCAAATTTGGTGAAAATCGTTAGAGCCGTTTTCGAGATCCGTTAAACATGAATAACCATATATAAAAATAAACATATATAAAAATAACCAGATATATAAAGACAGAAATTGCTCGCTTAATATAATAGGATTCTTTGAGCTAGTATCACTTCTTGACCAGTTAATAACTATTGATCAATAGTAATCAGATTAAACATCTGTCATGCTATCTCCCCAACCGAATTGAAAATTATATGCAGCATTTATATGGCTTCTCAAACAATCAATAGGAGGTGAACGGTATTCCGATCATCTAATAGTTATGACTTCAGTATAAACTGTTCATTCTCGTTTGAAATAATCAATTATATTTTATTAAGCAAGAATTTATATTTTTCAATAATTTCATAATTAAGATGGAATATTTTTCAATTAATTAATTATTCTACATTGTTGAAAGACAATCCGGCAACAGAGCAAAGCGAGAAAGAGATAGCGTTATCTGCTTTGTTGAATGATAGACAAGGATAGCAATAACATTGTTAATTAAACACTGCCATTAAAACGTGTACCTGACTATAGAGGCAAGTGAACTGTGATATCAATATATATTATCATGTACTGCATCATGATATCTAATGATATGTCGTAATAATGGTTGCTTGACTCAACCTCTGAAGACTGTGAAACAAATATTATAGTAAGCAATAACCACCGATATATATAAATAAATAAACATCATGAAATATATATATCTTGAAATATTTACTAGAAATATATTGTAGGCTCAGTTATAGGAGTATTAGCTATGAATCTTATAGTTCTAACATCGTTCTTAAACAAAGATAAATTCCCTAACATCGATATTGAGCAAAATATCACTTAGAAATCATCAGAGCAGAATCTCAATTTTCTCTCCTTCTCTTGACGACGTAATCCATTATGGGTTTATCCAATTAGAGTTCAAATTATTTATCGCTGAACGGAAAGATTGTCGTATAACAAACGAAACGACAACGGATGTCTGGTGATGAGTGGATAAAGAAAGGAAACAATTATTATAGCAAAGATATTAGAAAGAACAAAGTTGATCTCGTTTGCTGTGCCTGGTGAGTGATGTACCTTCATCAGACACACACACACACACACACACACACACACACACACACACACACACACACATGTACAAAGAATGCACACTAATTCACATGAACAGTAGAATACGACAGTGTGGAAACTAGGGAATACGACGATATTAATCCGATTGGCGAAAGATTGTTATTAAATTGTTTCTGCAGAAGTGGAAAGGGGAAGGGCACAGTAATTATTGTCAACTGAAGCGGAATTATCGAAGCTGCTCTGGATCAGTACACAATAATTAATTGAGACTAGTAGAGGCCTTCAATGTACAGGTAAGGGTTGGCGAACTAATATGTCGTCGTCGTAAAAAGGAAAATATCTTTTCCTTCCAGTTTCTTTAATAATGGAGGGGAACAAGCTAAATTATATATAGCCTTTTAATAACGGCAACACCTGCCAGCGACAGCCGGTGACTCATTAGAGTTGTGACTTGTGCGCGCTCTTGCATTTTCTGAATCGCATGGCGTAAAGGGTGCAAAATGTATACGCGTGTCCGAAACACACTCGCTAAATCTCAAGATATATCTCTCTCCATCGTAAGCACAACCTCTCTCTCCAAACCCTTCATTAATTGGAACTTTGTATCGGTGATGATATCAGTTAAGACATGATCCTGAAAATTATGATACTTTTTGTATAGTTCAGAAGTTGATAACTGTGGTAATTATTCATAAAAGATAAAGATTATGATAGTTGAAGGGTTTCTTTCATCAAAAAACGTTAAACTCAAATTTTAGTTTAAACCTTCAGCTGACATTTGAAACACATTACAATGAATGCAACTAAACATTGAAACTAAATGGGTTTAATAGTTTAAACAACTTTGGAGAAAGCAACTCTTAGTGCCGTTTGAAAAGTGCCAGTTTAAACTAGATTTTATCTTCAACTGGATTGAATCTATATCAAGTATCATTTGTTTTAATGTGATTCATTTTGAATTTAAGGGCAGTTCGCACAGTGACAGTTTAAACTAAATTTCATCTTCAACAGGATTAAATCTAGATCAAGTATCATTTGTTTTAATGTGATTCATTTTGAATTTAAGGGCAGTTCGCAAAGTGACAGTTTAAACTAAATTTCATTTTGAATTAGATAAAATCCGTATCAAGTCTCGTTTGTTATAATGCGTTTCACTTTGAGTTTAAGCCACCAGCTGAATTAATTCAGTTTAAACTTTGATTGTGCAAACGGCTCCAAGCCAACAGCTGATTGAATTTCATTTTAAACTAGATAAAATCCGTATCAAGTCTCGTTTGTTATAATGTGTTTCATTTTGAGTTTAAGCCACCAGCTGAATTAATTCAGTTCAAACTTTGATTGTGCAAACGGCTCCAAGCCAACAGCTGATTGAATTTCATTTTAAACTAGATAAAATCCGTATCAAGTCTCGTTTGTTATAATGTGTTTCATTTTGAGTTCAAACCACCAGCTGATTAAATTCAGTTTAAGCGTTGACTGTGCAAACGACCCTTAGTGGATTACTTATAGAAATAGTTGAGTACTCAGTCAATTACTAAAATTGTTTATTCCAAGGTATAATTGTCACAGTCTCGTAATATATAATGAAAGAGGTTCTCTACTTATTCTTATTATACAGAAGAAACTCTTGGAAAGTTACTTTTAAAAAATTAGGTATCTTGTTTCGAGTTCTTCTAGATTTAACAACCAGCTTCTAGAATCAGCCTCTGCTCGAATAATACTGCCATTAATACATTTATTTATAACATGAAGTTACAATTTGTATTCTTGTTTTTAATATTTTATTAATTTGTTTCATTTGTATAAATTAGATCAACTAAATTAATAACTATATTATTAGGGTTAGAATAAAGACTCCCACCAGCGAGCAAGTTTTACTTTTGCTGGTGGTGCCATGGCAAATATTGTTTTGTTAAGGAAAAAATGTATTCTTATTCATAATAATCACTTGTTAAGAATTTTTAACGAAATTGTATTTTGTTTTTTATGGCAATAAATTTGATTTGATTTGATTTGAATTTTAAAGGGTACTATAATTCTATTTTATAAATACAAGAAAGTAGTCCTGAATTCATACATTTTAAAAAATAAATGAAGTTAGTTTGCTTAATCTACAATATTCAGTTCTACGAGCTTCTCGTAGAATCAGCCTCTGCTCGAACAATACTGTCATTAGTTTATTCATTACATGGAGTTATTTTCTTCATCTACAATATTCAGAAATGGGTTGGAATGAAGGGAGTCATGGAAGCAAAATTTCACGATAAATGATGATATGGGACGAAGTTCTCAAAAGCATCATGTGTCATTTATCCTACTATTTACCTAGTTTACTATTATCCTATTCACCAACTCTTTCCAATAATTTCAACTAATTATTCAATTTGATATGTAATTTGAGCTATTTTGAAATGTGCTGACGTACTATTCTATTCATTCATCCCCGATTGAATGGAAATCCCCATTCATAAGTGGACATTTGTCAACTGTCAACACTGTAGAAGCGATTCACCTCAATATTACTAATTACACCAGTTTCCTGCGATTATTCGAATGAGAGTATTCCAGAAATCGATTGTTCTATTTATGGAAAGTTGTAGTAAAATTTCTCAATCAATCAGAGAACTAGGATTTAGGCTGATTAGAATAATTATTAAACGATCGACAGTCATGGAACGGGCAACATCACGCAATGATCAATGATCGAAGGTGAAACTAATTAGCCTATTAGAATTATTATCAGGTAGATGATTGAGCTGGAATAATGAGGCTACAGAAACAAACAGCCGTGATTCAAGCGATTTGTCACGTAATAGAAATACTCTTGCATACCTGCCATTGATGTCTGTTGAGTAACTTGGCTGATAGAACTGTTCATTGTGGTACCGTTAATATGTTGACAGCTAAATTATTCATGGTGATTCATTTTTTAAAGAAGTCTGAATCATTCGTATTCGCTGAATAGTTGCAGCACACCGAAAAATAACGCTAATTAAGAGACCACCGTAGAACCAGAGATAAATTGTTACTACAAGTGATCAAGCGGTATCTTTACCCTACAGAACCTATGTGGAAACTAAATAATATGGAATTTGAAGAATGAAGGAATAGTGAATTTTTAGTTCTGAAGTCTCGAACATGTGGCTTTGCTCAATACAGTACGTAGACTACAGCTAAGGTGCGAGCTTTATTATTTATTCTTTATTTGATTCATACAATAAGTACATCATCAAAATCATAGGGAGAGAAAAAATTAGGTAACCTTGTGCTATTCCTCTCCCAAATTTAGATGAGGTTACAGATAGTCCGAAATAGTTCAAGTCTTGTAGTTGTTGACTTCACAAAATTCTCAGCCCTTAATTATTCTTACAAATGATGATTAGACAATGATAAACACATTAGGAGTCATTGATATCGAAATATGACTAGATGATATAGATTAGCTGATATCAATGAATTTTTATTGGTGTAGAAGCCCCACCTGTGCTGACGTCACACGAATGCTCTGTTTACGGAGGTAGTGGTTATAGACATATTGATAAATAGTCATTTATAATCAGCTGTGAACAACATTGATCAAATCTGGTCCCCTCCCCCCCCCCCATAGACTTTGCCAATTCGTCAGGTGTGCTATAGTAGTATATTTCGCACCTAGGGCCGAAAATGAGACTTTTCTGGCTCGAAATCGGTTTTCAAGTCCGAGGCCGTAGGCCGAGGACTAGAAAAGATTGAGAGCCAGAAACACATTTTTGCCCGTGGTGCGAACGCTATTTTTCACCACACAGAAAAATAAAACAATATAAATATATGAGAATAATTGTTTATCAGGCACTTCCGAAAGCAAAACTGGAAGGTCATAGCTCTAGTAAATCTGAGGTAATCTGAATATCAGGAAATTTTCCAAGTATTTTTATTTTTTTTCTGATTTGTCTAAATAACCTAAAAGATTATGTTCAATTATGTTTTAATGTGGGAGGTTGAGTTTATACTTTTTTAATCTTTCAAATGACAATAAGATATTATTATGAATGTTCTGATTCTTAAACAATAAACACAAATAATGAAAAGTTTTTCGATCAGCTGTTTTAGCACACTTGAAATTTGGCCAATCTGAATATCAACGTCAACAATGCTTGTTGTCGTCAACTGCAGAAGTTTAGGTTACAAGTTCTATCCTTCTCTGAAAATCGAATTTGAATAGTTTATAATATATATCTTATCTGTATTTTATTCATCCAAATAAAATGATAGTAAATGATTCAATTCTAGAAGCATAAACTGATTCCGTTTCATAAACTATTTTATAAACACGTTCACATCAAATCAGAATCAGCTGACTTCAAGGTTATTTTACAGCCCTAGGGCCGTAAAAATTTTACCGGCCTGGTCGGAAAACAATCATTTTCGGCCTCCATATATTATGACGCACGAAAACCAGCTCATTACATCCAAGTGGAGCGAAAAAATATTGATAAATAGAAATTTATAATCAGCTGTGAACAACGTTGATCAACATTGCACTCCTACTTTCAATTCCCATCGGACTATTTCCATGCGGTTGACTATAGTAGTGTGTTTAAAACAAATGGAAAGTTGGTAAAAACACATTGAGCCTCAGGGATTCACACACTCACCTTCTCAACAGCAGACAACAGTCCTGTTGGCAGTTGCTATTTGAATTTATCGAAGGATTCGATAAAGTATTAATAGAATATTAAAGGGGCGCCTTGACCACTTCCCCGGTCGTAGCAGCTTCCTGAAATTCGGCGCCTAAAATATTCATAACATCGGAATGTGAAAACCGTACACGTATGCTGATGCGAAGCTTTTTGCATTTTTGACGATGCAACACGCATCGGGCTTCCCAACACTCAACGCAACATTTACATACGTTCTATCTCTCACAGGAAATCTTGCTTTTCAGATCCTAGTAATACTCTAACTCTAAAAATAACTTTTCAATAGCATAAACATCATCAGTAACATTTGAATTCATGGAATCTCTTGAAGTTGTAAAACGTATCTTTGCCCAAAAATTGTCCATCCGCTTTTTCATTGCTGATCTATTATCTAAGGAATACATAAGAAATAAAAAATCTGGTGTGTTGCACTCACACAATTTTCCTTGCCGTTATGAAAATTGATCACCTGACGCTAGTGTTCCCGCGCATCTCAAGTCTACTATTCAAAGATTTGAGCCAGCTGGTGACAGGGCAATAACGCTGGAGACACACATGAGGTCTGCTATCTCTTCATAGTAAATGATTTAATAGAATCAACAATAATTTGCAATTGAATAATCACATTTTCTCGAATTTGAAGCTTATTTTCAATTTTAGGTGAAAATGTTACTGAACATTAATTGTAGAGATTTTCATGCTCAATCTACTCCACTTGATTTTTTTTGTTTCAATTGTATCTGGAGCCTGATAATTGGGAATCTATCTGCATTGATGCCCCATATGCCTATCTGCATCGCCCCGAAGCTCCTGAAATCTTTACAGATATGGGACTTGTGGCAGTTGATAGAGCGTATCGATGACTATTTTAGGTATGAATTTGATCAAAATCGTTGGAGCCGTTTCCGAGAAAATCACGAAAAACCCTGTTTTTGACAACATTTTCGCCATTTTAGCCGCCATCTTGAATTGCATTCGATCGAAATTGTTCGAAAAGTTCCAAATTTCAAGTCATTCCGTTAATTGGGAGATGAGATATCGTGTACACCGACGCACATACACTCATACACACACACACACACACACACACGCACACATACAGACCAATACCTAAAAACCAGTTTTTTGGACTCAGGGGACCTTGAAACGTATAGAAATTTAGAAATTAGGGTACCTTAATTTTTTTCGGAAAGCAATACTTTCCTTACCTATGGTAATAGGGCAAGGAAAGTAAAAAATACAATACTGAACTACTGGACTCAAGTTAAACAGTTGAGTAGTTCAGACGTAATGATGCGTCATTCGTGAATTTCCTATCCCATACGTGTATAAGCCAGCTCTTTCCTTTGTTACAGTACTGACTAGATAATCCCTAACATTAATTCTTGTGAAATATGTATTATTCTACAATCATATCTGTGGCTTGGTACAAAAACTACAAATGTCATTTTTTTCAAAAATGAGTAATACACTAAAACATCACTAATATCGATTATTTTCAGTTCCAGAAGTGCCAATGTCCTATCTCAAAGCAATAAAAAGTTATAAAATTCATACTACCAATGTCATGATTGACATCTTTCTCATTTTTCATGATTGACAGTTTTCTCAGAGTGTGAAAACTACCAATGAAGACATATGTTTTTAGATTGTCATTCATACTATGTGCCAGAACTACCAATGTCGACTTCTGCACTTCTAGCACTCGCATTTCCGTATCGAAATGCCGTAGTTCGAAAATACAAGGTGATCTTTTAAGCTGATTTGTGAGAAAGTTGATATTTTGACAAAGGTAGTTCTTGCACCAAGCCACAGATATTATTTTACAATTACGGAAATCTTCTGTGATGTATCCCCAACACCAACATCTTATTTCGCGAACAGTGGGCTGATAAATTGATGATAGGGGAAGATCGTACCCTATCAGAAGATAGATTGCAAGCTGGTGGCGGGAAATTCGCATTTGGCGATGCAAATGCGCATTCACTTTGTTTGCCACCCTGAGCTGGGAGGGAGCTGGTCACTGCAAATAGAAAAGTATCCAGCTGAGAATCGAACATAGATAGAGAGGTCAGAGATGAAAGGAGGAGGACGTTGAGGAGGAGGAGGTGGAGGAGGATGTTGATGGACCTATCTATCTGTGTGTCCCGCCGCAAATAGTACCATTCGTTACTTGAACGGCCCCCAAGGGCTCCAAACGAACACCCCCTTGTCACCTCATCCCACCACCCCACACAACCACAGCTGACCAGGGTTCTCTCTCAATACAATCCATATGTTTTGCATGCGACCTGCTCCAGTAGGCTATTTGCTGGATAATGTAATTCTTCTCAAAGTGTGAATGAATGAATGTGTGTTTGATCTTAAAGATCAGTGGACAATATTGTTAATTATTGGACTAATTATATTGTATTTAACTAGTGTTACTGATTAAAATAAATCGTTCACTAAAGCCAGTTTACTCACACATCGATTCTAGGACGCCCGATTTTTTGCCGTTCCTTTAAATTCTACCAGATTGAATGGACCTTTACAGACAAAGATACATGCAGATACACATCATGAGTTCGTCCAGTTATGTTAAGGTGCGTACAGACTTTCGCTCTGCTCCGCAACCGAACGTCACTCGAGCAGAGCGATTGATGATCGACCGGGGAGCAAGAGTGGAACGCGAGAAGAGCTAACATCTCCCGTAACGTTCATGATCGGTTCGAATGCAGAGCGGGGGCGGAGCGATTGCGGTGCGATGGCGGAACGAGGACGGAGCGTGCGCGGAGCGGGTTGGAGGCGCATGGAGCGGGTTGGAGGCGCATATATCTGTACGCAGCTTTAGATTTAATGGAATTTATAAGTAAGTCAGAAAATCGCTCGTCCAAATATCAATGTGTGTATAACTATAGTGAGGTTCACGTTATAATGGCAGTACTTGTTTAGCAATGGTAATGCTATCCTTGTCTATCATTCAACAAAGCGGATAGCGCTATCTCTCTCTCGCTTTGCCTTGTTGCCAGATCGTCTTTTAACAATGTAGAATTGATAATTAATCAACAAAAAAATTAATCTTAATTATGAAAATTCATTATGAAATTATTGAAAAATATTATTTACTGCTTGATTATTTTAAACGAGAATGAACAGTTAATCTTTAAACCTGTATCAGCTACCTTCTATAGAAGGCATTGACAAGACAGAGGATCGGCAACGTTTTTCTCCTATCTTTCCTCACTGCCATTATAACGTGGACCTCACTATAGACTGACTCTTCAAGTGTTTGAACCAATTCAATTTTTGAAAAAAATTGAATCTCCACTTCCATACCTTCTCCGAGAGATTGTCCAAGAATACTTCTCATGAAATGAATGCACAAGAGCAGAATATAAACACAGGAAACCCCCACAAGATCCCCTTCTCCTCTCATTTCACGGCATACGAGAAAGACACGCTTGATCCCAGCTG
Source organism: Nilaparvata lugens (assembly GCF_014356525.2). Classification (NCBI taxonomy): domain Eukaryota; kingdom Metazoa; phylum Arthropoda; class Insecta; order Hemiptera; family Delphacidae; genus Nilaparvata; species Nilaparvata lugens. The sequence continues at coordinate 72,485,687 of NC_052508.1, read as the reverse complement.
AAAAACAGGAGAGAACAGTGTGTGTTTACATTTTTCCGACCAGTTTTCCCTTGTAGTTTGTTACCCATATTGAAATTCACTGCTGGACAATGGTCATGACGGGAAAATCCCGCGAGGGTATGCGGGAGCCTGAGACGAGACCCCTGGGACTTGAGTCCAGGATCATTGTAACGGGTCTCTTGCCATACTATATGTACTCTGGTGCTCATTGGCGTTAATAAAATATACACGTAGCCATTTACATCCTGTTCAGAAACCCATGGGACATAGTTTTATTAACATATAAAACAGTGGATGTTCGCCTGAAATCCTGCCATCTCATCTTGTTTTCGCAACATGAAGATTTCCCCTACACCCTGGCATTGCCATTCGGCCTATTTGTGTCAACAGAATCTTTCCTTATGTGGCACTCTCATATCAATGTGAATTTTTTCTTCAAAAGATAATTTTTCATTATTTTAAACAAGAATTTTTTAAACAAAAATTGAAATGTATGAATTCAGGGCTACTTATTTTTATTATAAAATAAGTATTTTTAATCCATTATTTTATTAATTTCATAAAGAGTACTAAGTCTATTTTACTAGTACTTCTGTGAACAGTAGACCTCCCGCTCAGTAAGTTACATTGACCTGTTGTCATGTTCTCTCAAGAATTAATTGACCGAGCGAAGTGAGGTCTAAGATTCAAGTCGACAGTTTGGCATTTCTCTCAATGTTTGAATGTTTATATGTTGCGCATTAACGGCGAAAAGCGGTAATAGATTTTCATGAAATTTGACAGGTATGTTCCTTTTTTAATTGCACGTCGACGTATATACAAGGTTTTTGGGAATTTTGCATTTCAAGGATAATATAAAAGGGAAAATGAGCCTCCTTCATACGCCTATATTAGTGTAAAAATCAGACTATAGAATTATTCATCATAAATCAGCTGACAAGTAATTAGTAATTACACAGATGTGTGGAGAAGCCAGTCTATTGCTGTATTTCCGTAAGGTATATAGTTTCAATCAGGTACTTGTGGATGAGGATACTGCGTGAGGTCTACTGTTCACAGAACTACTAGTATTACTGGCTTATACACTAGTTTACTTCGAATGACGAGACAATACAATATGTTACAATAATATTACTGGCTTATACACTAATTTACATTAAATGGCGAGATGGAATATAGTTGCTGGTGATAGAGACAGATGGGAAGGAATTGTCATGAAAAATCCTAAATAAACATAGAGCTTTCAATAACTCCAAACTCCAAACTAGAATCATGGCCTTAGCTTATGGGAAGATAAAGTTAGTAGACAACTGTCTACTAACGTTGATGGAAAGATACATTTCCAAGATGTTCGATGTTTTTGAACGAGTAGTATTGTAGTCCACTAGACAGCTGATTTATGATGAATAATTCTAAAGTCTGATTTTTACGGTAATATTGGCATTCAAAGGAGACTCCTTTTCCTTTTGTATTATCCTTAAAATGCAAAATTACAAAAAACCGTATTTATACGTCGATGCGCAATTAAAAAAGGAACACACCTGTCGAATTTCATGAAAATCTATTACCGCGTTTCGCGGTAAATACGCAACATATAAACATATAAACATTTAAACATTAAGAGAAATGCCAAACCGTCGACTTGAAACTTAGACCTCACTTCGCAACAATTATTAATTTGTAATCAATCATCAATAGGGAAGATAAAGCACAAAAATGATTATCAATAGGGAGGATAAAGCACAGAAATGATTATCAATAGCGAAGATAAAACACAAAAATAATTATCAATACTACAAATATGGTTGGAAAAGCACAAACACCTAGATGAAGGCTATCTTAAAAAACTTCCTATTTGATTCCTGATACATTACTGAAAGGTCGTACCCTACCAGAAAAAATAGGCTTCACTTGACGAGTGACAAGTGATTGAAATATGGGAATTTTTGATCAGACCATCGGCCCTTTTTTGACATTTGATTTTGTGGGCTGTCATCTCAAAATAGCCTTTCGTAATTCTTATGCTATAGGCTTGCACTGGATAAATAAAGCACCTTCTAGTCCTGTGACAGGGAGTTGAATCATAGGCCTATGCATAGTTTATAAACGCTGTCTCAGTCGCATGTTCTGTACTTAGCTTTGGGAAAGTTAGACTTTGTTTCATTTCGGAAAGTAGCCCGTCCATTTTTAGCAGCCTATAATATTTATTTTACGTCATTGAGCTCCCTTCCCAATTGGTCGATCCTAATACCTCTCTATATTGAACATGGACTGCATACTTTCAATTATAAACTTGATGAAAATTAATCATCATAATATTTCTATTTATAGAATTGTGCATTGACTGACAATGTTGTTTTTAATCCCCATGTATTGTGGTATTGTATCCCCATGATATTGGTATTTCCAATACCCATGTTATACGAGCGCTAATGCCGCAGCATTAACGCGACGTTAAAGCGGCGTTTTTAGCGTCGCGTTAGCCTCGCTTTAACTGGGCAATGGTACTTCCATAGTGCGCGCTAACAACGCTGTGCATAACTAGGTTCACCGTTGCCAACGCCGCGTTAACGCTGCGGCATTAGCGCTCGTATAACGTGGGCCTGACCACTACCTCCGTCAACAAAGCCAAAGTGCATTCTGGTGACGTCAGCACAGGTAGGGCTCCTACACCAATAAAAAATATGTTGATTCCAGCTGATCTATATCAGCTAGTGTTTTTATTGGTGTATAGGAGCCCTACCTGTGCTGACGTTACCATCAACCACCTGGCATGCACTATGGCTTTGTTTACGGAGGTAGTGGCCTGACACATGATTTCATCTGCGTTTGTCTATTATAGACTTATCCTACATCTTTCTCTTCGAAATATTTTCTGCAAGTCCTGTAGAAAAATATTTTGTGTTTATTGTACATTTAACATACTTCAAACCTTAAAGGAACTTGTTTTTCGGGACCAAGTTTCGCGTATTTCGTCACATATCTTATAAATTACTGTAGCTACAGGTCTGGAAACGGTTTTATCCAATTTTTCAGTTCATTTTACATAAAGTATGCTAAATTGTACATCTTAATTGATAGCCAACAGATACTCGTAGGGCTTCGTTTCAGAAGGGGAACTGAAATCTTCCACTGAGCGAACCAAAAGCAAATTTTTTTTCTTATTATTGCCTTAACTTTGTAATCAAGTATTTTCGGATCTATGTTAAAAAGAATATTTTTTCTTCTTTTGATGAGAGGAATCACGCCCTGACGTACGGGCACCTTTTTACTTTCCTTGCCTATTACCATAGGTAAGGAAAGTATTGCTTTCCGAAAAAAAATTAGGTACCCCAATTTCTAAATTTCTATACGTTTCAAGGTCTCCTGAGTCCAAAAAACTGGTTTTTGGGTATCGGTCTGTGTGTGTGTGTGTGTGTATGAGTGTATGTGCGTGATATCTCATCTCCCAATTAACGGAATGACTTGAAATTTGGAACTTAAGGTCCTTTCACTATAAGATCCGACACGACCATTTCGATCAAATGCAATTCAAGATGGCGGCTAAAATGGCGAAAATGTTGTCAAAAACAGGGTTTTCGGATTTTTCTCGGAAAACGGCTCCAACGATTTTGATCAAATTCATACCTAAAATAGTCATTGATAAGCTCTATCAACTGCCACAAGTCCCATATCTGTAAAAATTTCAGGAGCTCCGCCCCATCAATGCAGATAGATTCCCAATTTATTATCAGGCTTCAGATACAATTGAAACAAAAAAAAATTAAAAACATTTTCACCTAAAATTGAAAATAAGCTTTAAATTCGAGAAAATGTGATTATTCAATTGCAAATTATTGTTGATTCTATTAAATCATTCACTATGAAGATATAGCAGACCTCATGTGTGTCTCCAGCGTTATTGCCCTGTCACCAGCTGGCTCAAATCTTTGAATAGTGGACTTAAGATGCGCGGGAACACTAGCGTCAGGTGATCAATTTTCATAACGGCAAGGAAAGTTGTGTGAGTGCGCCACACCAGATTTTTTCAGTACACTCTGTATATTTTTAATGTTGCGGATTTCAAAGATTACAATACAGTTAATAAGTGTTTTCTCCAACCCATGTGTCACTAGTTGATAGATTTTTGTGTTTGGCTCCGAACAAAACTACATTATTATTATATGTATTATTTAAAGGTTTTTTGATCAATTTTTGTGCGTTTTTGTGTTGCCAGGTATCGAACAAGCGGCGGCAGTATTGGACGGGAAGCGTTACCTCACCGCCAATTCACCACACAACAACACACCACTCTGCCGGTCACCACCTCCGCGAGCACCATTCTGACCACCGCCTCCAGCCGCCACTCGCCGCCTCCGACGATCACCACCAGTGCCGCCACCAACACCCCCGCCCCCGGCACAACCCACCTCTGGGCACCAGCATGCACCTTCGCCCCGCCTCTCGCCGCCAGTCGTCAAGGGTGAGTTTTACCATAGAGAAACAATAGCGTAAGTAGATATCCCATGGTATAGGGAATTTATGTCGCAACTTTTACTGTTATCTCAAGCCGATTACTGTCGATTATTGTCAATTTTCACTGTTTTGTTGGAGTGATAGTGTATGAACGGCACAATTTGAGAGACTACCAGCGTCACACAGCTGCATAGGAAAGAACTATGTGAACTATCGGCTTGGGATAACAGTAAAAGTTGCGACCTAAAACGCCCTATACCACGGGATATCTACTTATGTTATAGTCTCAAGATATTCCTCTTCAAACAAAAAAAAAACTTGTATCAAATTAAAAAATTAGAATTTTTACTTTTTAGTTGGGAAAAACATCGGATGACCGATGTCTACTGTCTAGGTAAAACCATCGATAAGTGAAAAACATCGAACAGTAAACATCGATGTTAAAAACATCGATGTTTGATGTTGAAACATCGATGTTTTTAAACATCGATGTATCGATACCCATCCCTAATAGTTTCTCTATGGTTTTACATAATAATTACAAGAACTGTTTGTCGATTTTTCATTTAGGGCCGGTTTCCGAGCTCGAGATTTAGATAAGCTCTAGACTTAAAACAGCTGGAGTCAGAAAATTTTAGTGATAACAATGTGAAATTATTCTTCTATGTTTGGTTTTGACGCATCTTAATTTAAAAATCTACTTTGCAAAAATAATTAAGAACTGAAAATTTTGTGAAGTGAACAACTACAAGACTTAACCTATTTCAGACTATGTGTAACCTTTTCTAAATTTGGGAGAGGAATAGCACAAGGTTACCTTATTTTTCTCTACCTTTCATTTTGATGATGTACTTGTTGTATGAATCAATAAAGAATCAATATAAATTAATAAAATAAATTAATTAATTAATAAAAAAATGGTTTTTTTTTTTCCGAAAAAAGCCATTTTTCGGGAATTGGCTTTCCGAAACGGGGTGTAGTCGTAGTTTTTATGATAATCTTTATTTTTTCACTTATATAATTGGAAACGTTTTTTCTTGACGGAATTAGACATTCCTAAATAACTCAAATAGCTGAAACTTTACATAACTTGAATTTTTAAAAAACACTTTGAAGTGAAAATAAAATTACTTTTGTAGTGACGATCAGACTGTCTGATGATGACCAACAACAGGTCGAAACAATCGTCACTACAAAAGTAAGTGTATTTTCACTTCAAAAGTGTTTTTTAAAATTCAAGTTATATTTTACAGTGAAAAAGTATGGATATACAACAGTGAAACCTTACACTATTTTCTCTTTAGTTTGTTTTGTGTTCAATTTTCTAGTTTTCGAAATTCAATTTATCGTGGACTACAACTACGTTTCTGAAAGCCCCGTTTCTGAAAGCCAAATTTTTGACTCCAGCTGTTTCAAGTCTAAAGGGCCCCATACACTAGGAACTTGGAGGTTCGGGAAACCAAGTTCGTGTAGGATTTGTCCACACACTGTAGTGGGGAGAGCGAACAACCGTTCGTTACTTCAGTGTCTTTCGGGGTCCAGAGATGAGCGTTTCAAAGTTTGAAGCTGCTGTGGGAGAAAATATATTGATATATATAGATAGAATATATCGCCCTGGCGGACGAACCGATCAAAGTTTTTAATCCAGATTGAAGACCAAATTCGTCGCCAATTTTCACATACACTTGGTTTACAGAACCTGGAGATTAATGCATCAATCATCATATCGTATTACGCTACATAACATGATATGTTACACATATTGTTATGTATAGAAAGCAGGAAAGGTAATTGAAAGTATAGGCTAACTACAAGTTTTAGTTATCTTGAATTATAATATAGCTCCGCCGATAATTCGCTTATAAGTTCGCCGATCCAAGCTTCCTAGTGTATGGGGCCCTTAAAACTTAAGATATCTGTAGGCTACTCACATTAGCGCGTCTCAACAAAACGTTAACCCAGAGTGAAAAGACTCGAAACTCAGTTTATATCATACATACTTATACTAGATTCATATTCATCCATCTTATATATCATATATTATTTTATTAGATTAAAACATTACACTATTGGAAAGAAAACAGGTACTAGCCCAAAACTTCTCATTAGTATATCTCATTGATTCCCTCATGAAACCATAAAATCCTTTAGCCGCGTTTACACCAAAGTTATTAACAATGTCAATAACTTAATTACTAATTACTATAATTACTAAGATACTGTTCTAGATTTTTTATTTTAGACTCTAATAGTACCTATTTGATTCAAAATTTACTCGTTTATCTGAGTATTGAAGAGCGAAAATTGTATTTTAAAAAGTGAAAGTGACATAACCACATTTTGATTTGGCAGTATAATATAAATTGAAAATGGGACAGTTTTGGGCATGAGCCTGTTGTGCCTTTCCTCATGTTAAGTATTTGTACACCATGTGAACTTAATCCTTATAGATTCTATTAGATTGAACATAACTTATCATACACATGATGAACATATGTGTTTGTCAAGTTCCGTTCAATCTAATAGAATTCATGAGTATTAAGCTATTAACATTTTGTTAATATTGGTGTAATCCCAGCTTTATCCACGTCTGTGTAACCTCCTCACGGACAGTTTTTGAACTTGAAAATTAATTACGGTAGACTATTTAGGCTTTTATTCTACCCCATTTTCATAAGTTGCATTTACAAAAACAGCAAGACAACTTCTTTCCCTTGAGAATCTTCAAAGTCAACTTGAGGAAATTAAAAAAATTATTGAGCTCTGTTGAAGAAAGACAGAAGGCGGTAGAAGGCTGCCCTTTAAAGAAAATATCTCGACCCATTCTTATGAAAAAATGTCGAATTCAGGCATGCGCTTTGAAAAAATTGTGATACTTTGTGAAGAGTGATGCACATTTTTGTTAGTCAAATTTCATTTGTTTCAAGATTCGAATCTTGTCGCTCAGGACAAATAATGGCGGTCGATAAATAAATAAGTGGATGACTGAGAACCCACTAAAGAATGAGTAAGAGAGGTGGGAGAAAGAGAGAGGAAACGAATGAAGAAGCAGAGGAGAAAGAGAATAAGAATGATGACGTGTAGCGGGAGTGTTGTGATAAAAGATTTTAAGTGATAGGGAGAAAAAGAGAAGGTGGATAAGAAAAAGTAGGTGTGGAGAGGAGGGGGAAGGAGAAGTGGATGAAGGAGAGAGAAATAGGAGCGGGTGTGATGAAGAAGAGGAATAAGGCTGATGAGGTTAGGAGAGAAAGAATAACAAGAAGAATGAGATGGAGAAAAAGAGTGAGACGAGAGAAGAAAAGATGAGAAGTGAAAAATATAATAAAAGTGAGAAAATGGAAGGAGGGAAGAAGAATAAGATGACGAAATAGCGGAACAAGGAAAATGAGTAGAGGAGCAAAAGGAGAATGAGAAGAAGAAGAAACGAAGAAGGAGAAGGAAAAGATTATTATTTTCAAGTTGAAGAAGATGAAGTGAAAGAAGAAGGAGAAGTGGGAAATGATGAAGAAGACGATGGAGAAAAAGAAGAAGGAGAAAGAGTAGAGTAAGAGGATGAGAAGGAAGAGGAAGAAAAATATCCAAAGAAGGTGATGACGACAAACAGTATGACGGAGGAAGAAAAATCATGAAGAAGGGAGGAAGAGGAGGACTGAAGAAGGAAGGAAGTAAAGGGAGAAAAAGAAGACGTAGTAGATGAAGAAGAAGAACAACAAGGAGAAGAACAAGAAGTGGAAGATGGACATGAAGAAGAAGAAAAAAAGGAGAAGATAACGGAGGGAGAAAAATCTAGAAGACAGAGAGGAAAAGGAGGACTGAAGGAACTAAGAAAAGAAGCAAAGAAAGAAAAAGATTACGAAGTAGACGAAGAAGAAGAAGAAGAAGACGTAGTAGACGAAGAAGAAGAAGTAGAAGATGGACATGAAGAAGAAGAAAAAAGGGAGAAGATAACGGAGGAAGAAAAATCATTAAGAAAGGGAGGAAAAGGAGGACTAAAGGTAGAAGAAAGGAAGCAAAGAAAGAAGAAGACGAAGGAGAAGAAGGAGAACTGGAGAAGGAAGTAGTGGAGAAGTATGAGAAGAAGTAGGAGGCTGGGGATGGGAAGAACGACACTAAAGTATAATAATTGGGGCGGCGAGCGGCGGGCGGTGAAATGCCTTGCCGCGGTAACATTCAAAGATCACATTATCAAGTCGATGGCTTCTTCATTCCGGACTGATTGCGCCGACTGCCGACTTTTCTGCGAATAGATTGCGATAAATTAAATCCGGTGGTTCGGTCGGCCGACGACAATTAGCAAGTCTAATGCCGCACCGAGTGAAGCCTGTCCATCAACAAACGCTCTGCATGCCAAATCAGACTACTTGGCATCAAGATACCTCCTCTCACTCAGTCACTCTCTCTCTCATTGTAACTCTTTCTTTCTGTCTCTCTCTCCTTCTATCTATCTCTCTCTCTTTGGTAGAGAGTTAGTGAGAAGAATACTTCGAATATTCTTTCCAAAGAATGGACATTGATATGTCCAAAGCTCCGCCAATTCATGTAGATGCATAACAATATGATTATTATCTGTAGTTATTATATTACAATTGCTTTTTCATATCATATACAGTTCAATAATTATTTTTTCTAGTCTATATTATGTAAATTCATCTATAATTTTGCTGTAATGTAAGCTATTGTATATAAGTGTATAAGCCAGTATATATTGTAATCTACATAAATAAAGTACTCAATCAATCAATCAATCAATCTTTGGTAGAGAGTTAGTGGAAGAATACTTCGAATATTCTTCCAAAGATTGGACATTGATATGTCCAAAGCTCCGCCAATTTATGTAGATGCATAACAATATTATCTATTTTATCTATAGTTATTACAAATTGTTTTTTTTTCATATTATATACAGCTCAATAATTATTTTCTCATTTTATATTTTGTAAATTCATCCATAATTTTGCTGTATTGTAAGCTATTGTATATAAGTGTATAAGCCAGTATATATTGTAATCTACATAAATAAGTACTCAATCAATCAATCACACACACACACAACACACACACACAGTAACTTTATCTCTCTCTACTTTGTCTCTCTCTCTCTGCCTTTTTTCTCCGTATCGCTGCTCGTATCCGAACCGTATCTCTCTCTTTCTCTTTCTCTTCCTCTTTCTCACTCTCTCATTGTAACTCTATCTCTCTGTACTTTGTCTCTCTCTCTCTGCTTTTTTTCTCCGTATCGCTGCTCGTATCTGCTCCGAATCACTCTCTTTCTCTCTATCTCGCTCTCTCCCTCTCTGTACATCTATTCTTTATCTCTCTCCCACTCTCTCTCTCTCTCTCTCACGCTCTCTTCTACTCTATCGCTCTCTTTCACTCTCTCTTTTGGTAGAGAGTTACTGGGAAGAATACTTCGAATATTCGAACTATTACTCCTATTAACTATTTTACTCCTTTACTCACTCAAATATCTCTCTCATATACACTCCCTCTCTCAATCTCTCTGTTCTGTCTCTCTTTTCTCTCATCATATCTCTTCATTTCTTCCTCCTTTACCTTCTCCTCCTTCAAACCCTCTCTCATCACCACATACTACAAACCTCTCTCTCCTTTTCATCTCGCATCAAAAAACCGCCATTCTCGCACCCTCTCACTCTTTCCCTGGAAGCCGCAGCGAAAAACAATAATATCAAAGCATCAGCAAATTTATCGCGAAATTCTGGGTTTATACACATGCAGGATAGGGAATTCACGAATTTCATCATCACGTCTGAACTAAAAACTTTAAACTATTCAACTTGAAATTTTGCATATTGATTCTTAATTCACCGAAAATGGTTATTAGCCTATTTAAAATTCTTCAAGATTGCAGCAGGTCAAGTTTTTAATCAGACCCTTGCGGAGCACGGGTCACCTGCTGGGCATCCATAAAGCCATTAAAATCTAATAAATGAACTACTCTTCATTGATTCTACTGCCCACTGCTTGCTGTATGAAAAAATAAATCAAATTTCAAATCTTATTTTTAGTAAAAATCTGAGACCAATTCCATCATGAAGTGGGAAGGGTCACCCAAAATACACAAGCACTTGGAGAATCATAAAACCTCAGTCGCCCACAATGTGTTGTCTTTATTGAAAGGATGAAATATCAATTCCTTACTACACAACTGAAGACGATATCTTCATAAGCAAATAATCACACCACATCGGGCGCTGAAGATGGGGGAATGAAAATAGGCTTTTAAATTATTGCGGGTTGAAAAGGGAGAGGATTTTCAAATGAGAATAGGGGCTGCATCAATCATAAGCAATCTTGGGATCAACCCCTATGTGTTGAATTCCAATAGCAGTACAAGTACGTATGACGCTCGCGTGCCAAGTCGTGCGTGCGTGCGCGCGTGCGTTATAAGCCTACTTGTGAGACAGAACGATACAAGAGAAGGGTGGAAGCCTTTTCATGCTAGTTGAACAAACAAATTGAAGGGGGTTCGCTGAATATATTTGCCCTCTAGTGTTTGCTCATTTTGCGTTTATTTTGTTCTCCCCACTTGAGCTATGCTGTAATTAATTACATCCATCTCAGTGTTTCTACACTTGAAAACAATATTCAGTGAAAAGTTGGCAATAGACTCAACAGTTTGAGAGGGATTCGACCATATTTCAGTTTTATAGCCACTTTGTTTCAACAGATCTAACAAGTCTCATAATAAAGTTTACAATGAGTTCGTCATATTCATTCCCATAGAGATCTGTTCATAAGAGCAATTCACTCACAAAATGTATTTCTTGATTATATTATTAGTGATATTATTGCATGTAATTGTGAATTGTCAACCGGTATGAATAAAGTTTAAATTTGAATTTTCAAATCCTTCAATAAAAGTGATTATATTCTGTTTTCTAGCAACGCTGTAACTCGTACCTCATAACTCATAAGTAAAGTACAGGTATGAAACTGAAGGAAATACCCATCGAATTTCAAGAATTTGTATTGGAGGAGATTTCTGTGTTATTCAGCAAAAATTCTACTCACTTCAGCCATGCAATACATATATTTAGGATTCAAAATTGGGCAGTTAGAGTGATGGTGGGTGAATCTATAAAGGCAAGTTGTAGAGATTATTTCAAAGAGTTGAAGATTCTTCCACTACCAGGTGTATATATTTGTGAGGCTATTTGTTTTATTGATAAGAATAAAAATAGCTTCAATACAGGAAAGTTATTCCACTTTTGATATGGACAAACCTCAGAGACGACATTCACCGAACTAGTATGTATAAGAGGGGAGTTAAGAGTGCAGGAATTCGGCTTTATAATTCACTGCCAATACGCGTAAAGGCTAGAATTAAGTTTAGAATTAAGGTGAGGGAGAAGCTGTTGCAGGTTTGTCCTTATTCCAGTGAGGATTTTTTTGTCATTATGAAATGCAAAGATTGACGACTTAGAATATAATTAACAAATCCATATACCCCTTTCATAGGTGGTCAGTGGGATGAAAAATGAAAATGAAAAAAAAAATGAATGGAAAAAAGTGAAATGAGCGGATCTGTGGCACATACGTCTGTACGCGCCTTAATACAGTTCTGATCCAGTGAACGCTTGTTTCTTGGGAGAAGAAAGTCACTTTGCTGCAGAAGATTCACCACTTGGAAGAAGCATACCCCAAATTCCGGGCCGAGTACTTTCATATGCTTAGAATGGAGAACAAGTTGAAGATGGATCGCTTTTTTAAAGGGGAACAGCTTGGCGAGGGTTGGCTTGTAGCTGATGTCTTCGAATTGGTGGGAGAACGATGTAAAGAGGCCATACTCGATGTAAGGAGGCCATACTCTTCAATGGAGCCGGGGGGAATCAGAGCAGGGCCTGATTGGACCACAATATTCAAATCACGCACCGGCCGAAATTCGATTAACGCCCACCCACCCCTTCGACGAGAGAGCCCTTTTTTAAGGGTTGTAGAAAAGGAGCGAACCCTCATGCAGATGCCGGTCGACTTTCAATAGCACGCGTCATCGTTTCTCCCGTCAGAAACGTTTCTGTAAGTTTCTCCAGCGCACAGAATAACGAAGTACTCTAATACTCTAAGAAGTACTCTAAGTACTCGTAGAGTACTCTAAGTACCCTAATTGACCGAGCGAAGTGAGGTCTAAGATTCAAGTCGACGGTTTGGCATTTCTCTTAATGTTTAAATGTTTGAATGTTCATATGTTGCGCATTTACGGCGAAACGCGGTAATAGATTTTCATGAAATTTGACAGGAATGTTCCTTTTTTAATTGCGCGTCGAGGTATATACAAGGTTTTTGGAAATTTTGCATTTCAAGGATAATATTAAAGGAAAAAGGAGCCTCCTTCATACGCCAATATTAGAGTAAAACTCAGACTATAGAATTATTCATCATAAATCAGCTGACAAGTGATTACACAGATGTGTGGAGAAGCCAGTCTATTGCTGTATTTCCATAAGGTCTATAGTTTCAACAGGTAAGTGTTATGAGTGAAGCATTATTGATAACTGTATTAGTCGTTTTGATAGGAAAGTATTGTAACCCTAGCCTAAGATGATTATTTCAACAGCAAAAAACAAACTCAAACCTCAATACAACTTACAAGGTTTCACTTTTCAGTAGTGTTAACTTACAAGGTTTCACTTTCCAGTAGTGTAAACCTCAACAAAGGGTTTTTTTTCAGAAAATATGGATCCTCTTGAAACCAGCCAACAGAATCTGATGGGTGTAGACCTGGATGATGATGGATGGATCGATGATTGGATGAGTGATCTACATAATTGCCCTTCTGCTCAAATAGAATTAACTGAGAATGGAACTTCAAGAGCATCTTTAATTCCACACAATTGCAGCTCAAGCCCACACAAAACTTGTGAAAACGTCACTGAGGAAACATGCATAAGAGAAGATGAAACTGCCTATTATAAAATTGTTGACAGTGAAGATAATCTCATCATGGATGCTACTACTTTTCTGCCAGTCAATCCTGAAATAGAAGCTGACAGACCTTCAAGAACAGCTTCAACCCCAACAATGACTACTTGTACAAGTAATTTAGATGAAGAAAACAGTCGTGATTGTAACTTTTTGGAATCTTGTAGTTCTATTGAAATTGAACACAGTTACAGTTCAAGTCCAAACAAAACTTGTAAAAATAATAACATCGACATCATGGAAGAGATTATGAAAGAGCCTGGAACTGGAAATTGCCAAATTGTGATTAATAAAAATAATGATGTCATCGTGGAAGAAAGTATAAAAGAATCTGAAACTGCCTGTGACCAAATTTCTTCATTTCTGCCTCAAGAAACCAATATTAATCTATGTGATGAAGAATATGGAAGTAATGATGAAGCAGCTGCAGATGATCCAGATTATGTTGTATCAGAACAAAGCTCTTTAGATGACATCATTGATGTGAATCAAGAAGAATTAATTGAAAATAATGCTTTGGGTAGGTTCATCAATAAAAGAAATAGAAAAGGCCAAGCAAAACGTGAAGAGTGGTTTGATTCCAAAAATAAAAAGCTCCGTGAACAAGGGAAACAATACACTGGATGGAAAAAAGAAGAAAGTGGGAAAAGTAAAAGAGGAAAAGAGAGAAAATCAAGAAAATTAGGACCAAGATGCCAAGGTAGGGGATGTCAAAGATCTGGGAGAACCTGTAATGAAGTTTCAAATGATGAGAGAGAAACTATTTTCAGAGACTTCTGGACAAATTTATCTTGGGGTCAGAAAAAGACCTATATTGCCTCATTGGTGAGCTGTGGAATGAAGAAGAGTGTCAAGAATCCAGGAGCAGCTTCAAGGCGGAAGTCAACATTAACATACACTGTTAAAACCACAAATGGTGTAGTTCATAAAGTTTGTAAACCCTTTTTCTTAAATACCTTCGCTTTAGGGGAGTGGACAGTCAAGAATTGGGCAGCAGATTCCACCAATGCTGCTCAAGGGCATGCAATCACACCTGCAAAAGTAGCTAGACCAAGAAGAGGGCTTGGTGAGAATAACCCAAGAGCTGCAGCAAAGCTGAATGAATTTTTGGACAACATGCCCAAACTACCAGCTCACTATTGTAGGAGGGACTCTTCAAAGCTGTATATTGAGCCAGTATTTGGAAACCGAATGGCAGATGTCTATGCAGAATATAAAAGGCAGTGTGAAAATGATGAAGAACCAATAAAACCGTTGTCCACATGCACATTTTACAAGATAATCCATAGCAAAAAACTATCATTTCAGCAGCCAAAAAAAGACAGATGTGACTTTTGTGTTGCAAAAGATGCTGGACTAATCAGTGAAGAAGATTACATTGAACATGTTAAATTGAAAGATAGGGCCAGACAAGAAAAAGCTGATGACAAGCTGAAAGCTGATGAAGGTTCTCTATTTGTCATTAGCCAAGATGTCCAAGCAGTGAAGGTGTGTCCAAGTTTAAATGCATCAGCTCTATACTTCAAAACAAAATTAGTCTGTCACAATTTTTCAATTTATGAGATGAAGTCTCATTTTGCAAAATCATTTTGGTTCAATGAGACACAAGCTGACTTATCAGCATCAACCTTTGCCAGCTGTGTAATAGACTTTTTAGAGAATCGGTGGAATAAAGATGAGAAGACTCCTATTGTTATTTGGAGTGATGGTTGCACTAGCCAAAATAGAAATGTGATAATGGCAAATGCTCTGTTATCTTTCAGCAAGGAACATGATGTTGAAATACAACAAAAGTTTTTGGAAAAAGGCCATACTCAGATGGAAGTGGACTCAATACATGCCATGATTGAAAACAAAATCAACAATCAGCCAATTCACTTTTCAGTAGTGTTAACTTACAAGGTTTCACTTTCCAGTAGTGTAAACCTCAACAAAGGGTTTTTTTTCAGAAAATATGGATCCTCTTGAAACCAGCCAACAGAATCTGATGGGTGTAGACCTGGATGATGATGGATGGATCGATGATTGGATGAGTGATCTACATAATTGCCCTTCTGCTCAAATAGAATTAACTGAGAATGGAACTTCAAGAGCATCTTTAATTCCACACAATTGCAGCTCAAGCCCACACAAAACTTGTGAAAACGTCACTGAGGAAACATGCATAAGAGAAGATGAAACTGCCTATTATAAAATTGTTGACAGTGAAGATAATCTCATCATGGATGCTACTACTTTTCTGCCAGTCAATCCTGAAATAGAAGCTGACAGACCTTCAAGAACAGCTTCAACCCCAACAATGACTACTTGTACAAGTAATTTAGATGAAGAAAACAGTCGTGATTGTAACTTTTTGGAATCTTGTAGTTCTATTGAAATTGAACACAGTTACAGTTCAAGTCCAAACAAAACTTGTAAAAATAATAACATCGACATCATGGAAGAGATTATGAAAGAGCCTGGAACTGGAAATTGCCAAATTGTGATTAATAAAAATAATGATGTCATCGTGGAAGAAAGTATAAAAGAATCTGAAACTGCCTGTGACCAAATTTCTTCATTTCTGCCTCAAGAAACCAATATTAATCTATGTGATGAAGAATATGGAAGTAATGATGAAGCAGCTGCAGATGATCCAGATTATGTTGTATCAGAACAAAGCTCTTTAGATGACATCATTGATGTGAATCAAGAAGAATTAATTGAAAATAATGCTTTGGGTAGGTTCATCAATAAAAGAAATAGAAAAGGCCAAGCAAAACGTGAAGAGTGGTTTGATTCCAAAAATAAAAAGCTCCGTGAACAAGGGAAACAATACACTGGATGGAAAAAAGAAGAAAGTGGGAAAAGTAAAAGAGGAAAAGAGAGAAAATCAAGAAAATTAGGACCAAGATGCCAAGGTAGGGGATGTCAAAGATCTGGGAGAACCTGTAATGAAGTTTCAAATGATGAGAGAGAAACTATTTTCAGAGACTTCTGGACAAATTTATCTTGGGGTCAGAAAAAGACCTATATTGCCTCATTGGTGAGCTGTGGAATGAAGAAGAGTGTCAAGAATCCAGGAGCAGCTTCAAGGCGGAAGTCAACATTAACATACACTGTTAAAACCACAAATGGTGTAGTTCATAAAGTTTGTAAACCCTTTTTCTTAAATACCTTCGCTTTAGGGGAGTGGACAGTCAAGAATTGGGCAGCAGATTCCACCAATGCTGCTCAAGGGCATGCAATCACACCTGCAAAAGTAGCTAGACCAAGAAGAGGGCTTGGTGAGAATAACCCAAGAGCTGCAGCAAAGCTGAATGAATTTTTGGACAACATGCCCAAACTACCAGCTCACTATTGTAGGAGGGACTCTTCAAAGCTGTATATTGAGCCAGTATTTGGAAACCGAATGGCAGATGTCTATGCAGAATATAAAAGGCAGTGTGAAAATGATGAAGAACCAATAAAACCGTTGTCCACATGCACATTTTACAAGATAATCCATAGCAAAAAACTATCATTTCAGCAGCCAAAAAAAGACAGATGTGACTTTTGTGTTGCAAAAGATGCTGGACTAATCAGTGAAGAAGATTACATTGAACATGTTAAATTGAAAGATAGGGCCAGACAAGAAAAAGCTGATGACAAGCTGAAAGCTGATGAAGGTTCTCTATTTGTCATTAGCCAAGATGTCCAAGCAGTGAAGGTGTGTCCAAGTTTAAATGCATCAGCTCTATACTTCAAAACAAAATTAGTCTGTCACAATTTTTCAATTTATGAGATGAAGTCTCATTTTGCAAAATCATTTTGGTTCAATGAGACACAAGCTGACTTATCAGCATCAACCTTTGCCAGCTGTGTAATAGACTTTTTAGAGAATCGGTGGAATAAAGATGAGAAGACTCCTATTGTTATTTGGAGTGATGGTTGCACTAGCCAAAATAGAAATGTGATAATGGCAAATGCTCTGTTATCTTTCAGCAAGGAACATGATGTTCAAGTCCAAACAAAACTTGTAAAAATAATAACATCGACATCATGGAAGAGATTATGAAAGAGCCTGGAACTGGAAATTGCCAAATTGTGATTAATAAAAATAATGATGTCATCGTGGAAGAAAGTATAAAAGAATCTGAAACTGCCTGTGACCAAATTTCTTCATTTCTGCCTCAAGAAACCAATATTAATCTATGTGATGAAGAATATGGAAGTAATGATGAAGCAGCTGCAGATGATCCAGATTATGTTGTATCAGAACAAAGCTCTTTAGATGACATCATTGATGTGAATCAAGAAGAATTAATTGAAAATAATGCTTTGGGTAGGTTCATCAATAAAAGAAATAGAAAAGGCCAAGCAAAACGTGAAGAGTGGTTTGATTCCAAAAATAAAAAGCTCCGTGAACAAGGGAAACAATACACTGGATGGAAAAAAGAAGAAAGTGGGAAAAGTAAAAGAGGAAAAGAGAGAAAATCAAGAAAATTAGGACCAAGATGCCAAGGTAGGGGATGTCAAAGATCTGGGAGAACCTGTAATGAAGTTTCAAATGATGAGAGAGAAACTATTTTCAGAGACTTCTGGACAAATTTATCTTGGGGTCAGAAAAAGACCTATATTGCCTCATTGGTGAGCTGTGGAATGAAGAAGAGTGTCAAGAATCCAGGAGCAGCTTCAAGGCGGAAGTCAACATTAACATACACTGTTAAAACCACAAATGGTGTAGTTCATAAAGTTTGTAAACCCTTTTTCTTAAATACCTTCGCTTTAGGGGAGTGGACAGTCAAGAATTGGGCAGCAGATTCCACCAATGCTGCTCAAGGGCATGCAATCACACCTGCAAAAGTAGCTAGACCAAGAAGAGGGCTTGGTGAGAATAACCCAAGAGCTGCAGCAAAGCTGAATGAATTTTTGGACAACATGCCCAAACTACCAGCTCACTATTGTAGGAGGGACTCTTCAAAGCTGTATATTGAGCCAGTATTTGGAAACCGAATGGCAGATGTCTATGCAGAATATAAAAGGCAGTGTGAAAATGATGAAGAACCAATAAAACCGTTGTCCACATGCACATTTTACAAGATAATCCATAGCAAAAAACTATCATTTCAGCAGCCAAAAAAAGACAGATGTGACTTTTGTGTTGCAAAAGATGCTGGACTAATCAGTGAAGAAGATTACATTGAACATGTTAAATTGAAAGATAGGGCCAGACAAGAAAAAGCTGATGACAAGCTGAAAGCTGATGAAGGTTCTCTATTTGTCATTAGCCAAGATGTCCAAGCAGTGAAGGTGTGTCCAAGTTTAAATGCATCAGCTCTATACTTCAAAACAAAATTAGTCTGTCACAATTTTTCAATTTATGAGATGAAGTCTCATTTTGCAAAATCATTTTGGTTCAATGAGACACAAGCTGACTTATCAGCATCAACCTTTGCCAGCTGTGTAATAGACTTTTTAGAGAATCGGTGGAATAAAGATGAGAAGACTCCTATTGTTATTTGGAGTGATGGTTGCACTAGCCAAAATAGAAATGTGATAATGGCAAATGCTCTGTTATCTTTCAGCAAGGAACATGATGTTGAAATACAACAAAAGTTTTTGGAAAAAGGCCATACTCAGATGGAAGTGGACTCAATACATGCCATGATTGAAAACAAAATCAACAATCAGCCAATCCACTTACCAAGTGACTATATAAGGCTGGCAGCATGTGCCAGATCAAATCCAAGCCCTATTGAACAAAAGGAACTCACCTACGACTTTGTGAAAAACTTTGCTAAGGCAGACCTATTGATGTATGATAGTATTAGACCTGGTAGAAAACCAGGTGATCCTGTGGTGACAGATATAAGAGTGATTCGCTACAAAGATGGTGAGATTTCAGTCAAAACAAAATCATTTGATAATGAATTTCTTGCTATTCCTCAAAGAAAACGGAGGAACACTGTTGCTAAATTAGCTCAATTCAAACAACTACACAAAGAACCACTAAAAATAACAAAAACTAAATGGACCCACTTGCAGCAACTTAAATCAGTGATACCTACAGACTGCCATCCATTCTATGATACTATAGCTTATGAATAAATTAGATAAGGGCTTTCATCTTTGAAATTTTATTTTGATAAGTTTTTTTTTACTGATAATGGCATGTATGGAGTCCACTTCCATCTGAATTGTTGGCCCTATCTATGACTTATTTACTATTATTTCTATTTTTATTACTTGTTACTATAATATTAATTAATAATAGACATACTTCATTTGACATTGATGACATGCTCTCTTTTTCATTTTAATTCGATTTTTTGCAAGAATTCATTAATTTTGGTTATTGTATGAGGCCTATAAATAACCACCATTGAAGTCTGCTGAAGTTTTGTTTTGTCCAATCATGAAACAAGCATTTTACTTTGAGGTTTTGTATTGAAAATTTTTATGTAAATGACTATGTATTACTTGGAGCTTTAGTATTCAATATCTTAGTATAAATGACCATGTATTAGTATAAATGACCATTGGTGTACTTATATTGACATGACTTTATTTTATTTTAAATTTTATTTTGATAAGTTTTTTTTTACTGATAATGGCATGTATGGAGTCCACTTCCATCTGAATTGTTGGCCCTATCTATTACTTATTTACTATTATTTCTATCTTTATCACTTGTTACTATAATATTAATTTATAATAGACATACTTCATTTGACATTGGTGACATGCTCTCTTTTTCATTTTAATTCAATTTTTTGCAATAATTCATTAATTTTGGTTATTGTATGAGGCCTATAAATAACCACCATTAAAGTCTGCTGAAGTTTTGTTTTGTCCAATCATGAAACAAGCATTTTACTTTGAGGTTTTGTATTGAAAATTTTTATGTAAATGACTATGTATTACTTGGCGCTTTAGTATTTAATATCTTAGTATGAATGACCATGTATTAGTATAAATGACCATTGGTGTACTTATATTGACATGAATTCTCTTTTATTTTTAATTATTTTTTTGAAATGATATGCTCATTAAATTTGGTTATTGTTTGAGGCCACCGTTGAAGCCTGCTGAGGATTAGTTTTGTGTTGTCCAACCATAAAGCTTGCATTGTATGATTTTTACTTGGAAGTTTAGTATTCAATGTCTAAGTATAAATGATGAGCATGTATAACTTCAGACTTATAACTTTTATTTTATAATAATTTGAGATACTGTGCTTCCTTTTATATGGACATGCTTTCTTCTTTTATTTTCATTGCAATAATGTGTTCATCAACTCATGTTACTGTATGAGGCCTATAAATACCATTGATGCCTGCTAAGGTTTAGCTATGTGTTATCCAATCATGTAACCATGCTTTGATGATTTATTTTTATTGAAAGTTAGGATCCAATAGCCTAATATAAATGTCAATGTAACTTTGTACTGAAAATATTGTCTAATAATAATAATGATTGACAAACTTTATATTTTCATACATTTTTATCACCATAGCTATAAGTTAATAACAACCCGATGTATTAATATTGCAGCTTCATGTACTTAATCTGTTTATAGATAGATTTCGAATAAAAATTTTGAGATCCAATAAAATTGTGCTTCATTATTATAAATAGTACCATTTACATTATTCTATAATGGTCAACAACAATGTTTTAAGTTGAATTGTGATTCCTTGTAACTAAAGCCAGATGAAAAGTGAAAACTTGTAAGACCTCGTAAGTCGTCATTTTCAAGATGTGTTACCTCGTAAGTCATCTAGATAATATATACACCCACAAAATCAATATCAAACATTATAACTTAATACTGTGATGAGCTTATGTAAGTTTAAAATGAAAATATAAACGTTCAATCAATAAATGCATTTTTAAAACGTTTTTTTCATTTCCTGAAAAATTTACTTTTGCTGGCTTACGAGGTTTCACTTCTAAGCCATCGATATGTGTTTGTCAAGTTCCGTTCAATCTAATAGAATCCATAAGGATTAAGTTATTAACATTTTGTTGATAACTTTAGTGTGAACCCAGCTTGAAGATATTTAAGGTAGACTCTTTTCTGTATAGGGCTACTTTTATAGAAATAGAAAGAAAATGACATCAATGTCCGAAACATGTTGTGATTAAATATTTCAAAAAGGGTACTAAGATTTTTATTTTTCTTTCTATTAAGGTAGACTGTTTTTTGTCACTGGTTGTAGACTCGAATTCGTGAGTTTTGTACAACATCTGTACTCGATTCCAAGCGGTAATGGTTGAGTGCTTATCAATAGATCAGGGGAAGATTAACAGCCCTGGCAGGGGAAAAGTAGGGAATAAGAGAAAAGGGGAAGGGAATAAGGGAAGAAATGGGAATGCAATGAAGGTAGTCAGTGAAAGAGTGACCGACCCCTTGGGGCAACTGTCCGCTTGATAGATGGTGCCAACCCAGCCTCCTTCACTTTCCCATTTTGCTATTATTCGACTCTCAATGAACACCCAAGTTACAGGAATGTCTTTCTGTTGCTGAGGTAGACATGGTACATGATCCACCATCTTCAGTGAGGTTCACGTTATAACGGCAGTAGCTGATTAACATTGGTGTTGCTACCCTTGTCTATCGACATTGAGACAATAGACTTGTCTTTGTCTATTCGACAAAACAGATATCAATATTAAACTAGTAGTTCTGTGAACAGTAGACCTCGCGCTAAGTTACATTGACCTGTTGTTAGTTTTCTCAAAAATTAATAAATAATTTATCAATTTATAATGTCTGGAAAAAAATCCTAAATAAACATAGAGCTTTCTGTCCTATATCGTACCGTGACCTGTCAAACTTCATGAAAATCTATTGCTGCGTTTCGCTAAATGCGCAACATATAAACATTTAAACATAAAGAGAAATGCAAAACCGTCGACTTGAATATTAGACCTCACTTCGCTCGGTCAATAAATATTTATTTTTTAATATTTTCTAATACCTAATCCTAATGAATTTATTAACGTTTTTGTTTGTTTGCAGAGGAAATCAAGGAGGAGGTGGATGAAGATAAAGAAGACCTGAGAGATGTCGATCATAAAAATATCAGACCCAATGAATCAGGAACCATCGGTGTAGACAGTGATGAAGATGAAGACATCAGTGATAGCGGAAGCAGCGAAGTCTTGGATTCTGTGGATAGCGAAAGAGGGGCATTGAATCTGGTAAGTTCATTGAACAACTATTATTAATTTCATTTCATAATCGATTTAAATTAATAATCAACAGATGGAATTAAATAGATAATGCATTTATTCAAATGCTAATTAATATATAATTATTATTAAACGAAAATCCTAAATAAATGCTGTAAATCACCCCGAAGACTTCTGCTACTGTTCTCATCGAATTTCCATCTAGCTGTTAAACCTGTTGTCAATGTCTGCAGTAGCAGAAGTCTTCGGGGTGATTTACAGCATTTATTTAGGATTTTCGTTCAATAATAATTACATAATAATTAAGTTCTAGAATGTTCATTGAACATAATGGATAAATTATGATTATTAACGGAAATTGAAATTAAATGCTGTAATTTAAATGCTATTGGATTTTCGTTTAATCATAATTATTAATTGTTTAGCATTTGATTAATTGCAATATCTCTGTAATTTCCATATAATGGATATATGAAAATATATCAAGCAATCATGAACATACAATTCTAAATAGTACACTACTAAGACAATGTATATTTCTTTTCTTTATATTATTTAATAATGATAGCCAACCTCCGCATTGGAGTGGGCACTTGAAGAGAAAGGAGAACACCGTTGCTGATTCTCTGCCTCGACACTGCCTTCTATAGATGATAGCTAAGCCGGTATATTTGATGTACAGTAATATTAAGGCTGTTCAAAGGCTAGAAATAAACTTTATACTGGTGATATTTTCCAAAGTTTTTCGATTTGTGTATCATCAAGCTTTCAAAAGGAAGAGTTTTCTCAGGAAACATTTTTTCCTATCATTACTTTTTGAGATATGAGAGCCTAAAGTTTAAATTTTTGGGACAGAACATTTCAAGTTCGGTAAGAGATAAATCAATGAGATTCAGAGGATAGATTCTTCATGGTATTGTTGATCTAGTAAAACAAATATTTCTTGAAAATATCAATTTTTGAGAAATTTATTCAATTTATTTAAAATGACCAAAAATAACTTTTAGTGAGTTATTTTTGCCTACTTGAATTTAGATGAATTAATGTCATGAGACTTGACGAACTAAACGGCTTAACTCCGGCTAACGGCTTAAACTTCCTACTTGGCTCAGTATCTGAAGAAATTGTCAATATAGGTACTTGAGTTACATTAATACTTTTAGTTGAGTTATTTTTGGTCATTTTTGGTAAATTGAATTTGTTCAAAAATTGACATTTTCAAGAGAATTTTGTTTTACTAGATCAACAATACCATGAAGAATCTATCCTCTAAATCTCATGGATTTATATCTTACCGAATTTGAAATTTCCTGTTCCAAAAATTCAAACTTCAGGCGCTCATATCTCAAAAAGTAATGATCACAAAAAAAAATGTTTTCCTGAGAAAACTTTTCCATTTTGATAGCTTGATGATATACAAATCGAAAAACTTAGAGAAATATCACCAGTAGAAAGTTTTAGCCTTTGCACAGCCTTAAAAATCTACTTTGTGAAAATAATTGAGGATTGAAAATTTTGTGAAGTGAACAACAACAAGACTTAACCTATTTCGGACTATGTGTAATCTTATCTAAATTTGGGAGAGGAACAAGGCTACCTTATTTTTTCTCTCACTATCATAAGTTAATTATAAATTATGTACTTCTTGTATGAATCAATTAAGAATATGTAGTGAAATTTCATTCATGATAAGGTTGTAATATGGCTACAAATTTCACAATGCAGTACGTAATTAAATTGGGAATCTTGAACCGGAATAAGTTTCAAAAAAACCAGAAATGGATTTAAAAAATACTCAATCGTTGGTTACTAAACTCTCATTTATTTTATGCGGAGAGGCATTCCAATCTTATCAGTGGAGTGTTGAAACATTCAGCAAGGGATGAAGAAATAAAGGGATGGAAGAGAATCGTGAGATTTACATCTAGTCTGAATCAGACTTCTGTTTTTGCTATTGCATAATCGGAGGCTTTATCATCCACTTTATCCTCTCAGATATTTCCATGATGCCCGAATCAGCATATACGGCTCCTTTTTCTCCCTTGCTGAAGCTGATCCAGAATATCATATTCCTGGATCTGTTATTTCTATCATTATTCGATATTCAAAATATGATTCAGAATGGTATTTTCAGAGCCGTCGATCAGCTGTTCGTTTAAACTCGTAATTGAACACTTTAATTAAATGCAATCATACCTTCATCGTAGAATTGAATTGAATTGAATTCTTTATTGTCGTTGAACACATAGTGCAATAGACATAGTCATCAGGAAACATAAAACATACAACAGTCACACAGACAGATACAAAATAAAGCGTTTCACAGAAGTCAATATGGAGTCGGAACACATTATCACAATAAACTTCAACAAAAAATTGAGATGCGTACAGACATGATCTGGTTTATACAGGAACAGTAGGATACAGTGCTGTAATAAGCTGATAATAATAATATCGTGTGACCTGGCTGGCTCAGGTCTGGTGTCAGAGTTTTCAGGTCGCAACTGATCAATTTCAGGGTCTCTGACATGACCTAACAACTGCTTCTTATGCAGCCGGGACCGACGACTTAACGTTAAGATGCCTACAGACAAGCTTATGAATAGTGAAAGGAGCGTGTTCGTGGTGCACCATGTACCTTAATAGTTGTAGCGAACTATCAAATATTGGAGAACTTCTAAACTTTGAAGGCTTGATGAATTTTGGTACTCTTACGATGTTTTATTCTTTAGTAAAACAATAATACTTGTATTAGTTTCACAACGATATCAATGAATTGCCGTTCAAGTGAAGGCCCTCAATATTTTAATCGTTTGTTGATTATTTTAAACAAATATTCAATTTTATTTTCTTCATAAATTTGATTTGACATTCATTTTAAGATTCGGAAATTATATGACCACTTTCACAAGTTGTGTGGTCATTGTTAGTAATGCATTTAACTGTAATAATTACTAAATAATTTAATTCATTCATTTTAAGATTCGGAAATTATATGACCACTTCCACAAGTTGTGTGGTCATTGTTAGTAATGCATTTAACTGTAATAATTACTAAATAATACACAAACTACTTGTCAATTTCGAATCTTCAAGAGCCATTTTCAAGTGTAAATCTTTAATCTTCATCCATGACCACTTTCACAAGTTGTGTGGTCATTGTTAGTAATATATATTTAACTGTATTTACTAAATAATACACAAACTACTTGTCAATTTCAAGTCTTCAAAAGCCATTTTCAAGTGTAAATCTTTAATCTTCATCCTAGATTTAATTAAAAAATTATCAAGTCCCCTTCTTCTTATTGCAACACCAATTTCAAATCTTCATGACCCATTTTCAAGTTACAAAGTTATAAGTAGTGTTAATCATTTTCAAGTTAAAATGTATGAACTCAGGGCTATTTTTTGTATTTATAGAATAGAAATAAAGTACCCTTTGAAATTAATGAAATAAATAATAGAATGAGAATAAAGTTATAATTTACACTTGAAAATGGTTCTTGAAGAGTTGAAACTGTTACTAGTAATACTGTTTTTAGTATTAGTAATTACTATTTTTAGTACTAGTAATTACTGTTTTTAATACTGAAACTAATACTGTTTTTTAGTAGTGTTACAATAAAATGAAGGGTACTTGATATTTTCCATTGTGCTTTAATAATCACAAGTAGCCCTAAAAATTTGAGTTCATCTTTTTCTATAGTGTATGAATTTTAATATTATAGCTTGTTACAAAGTTTGGAGTTTTGGTGGAGAGGTGGAGTAAACGAAATTGGTTTCCTCATTTTTTTGTCAAGAATCTGTTTGAGATACTTATAAAAAGTAATATACTTTTATAAAATAATATTATATTTATCGTCGGTGATGTGATCAATTCACATCAAAGGTTGATGAATCTTCAATTTCATTCCTGCAATTTCTTATTTTTATCTTTGTACTGTATTAATAAACTAATTTGATGTGTGAAATTATTTTTTTTTGTTGTAAATTATGGTCTATTATCATGGCCATTCCATATTTATCATGACTATCGATTGATTGAGCATTTAAAAATAGGTTACGGTAACGAAACTGATAAATAAAAATCCTTATCCGATGATACCTCAGAAATTCAATTAATAAAGGTAAGGTCAAAATTTTCAGTTGAAATTTTAATTTGTCTTTATTTTTAAATACCTACCAGTAATCTAGTGTTATAACAAGATAAATACATGATAAAACAAGATGATTCATCATCATTATTCGAGTGCATTACACTTATCTTAAAATGACCAAGTCTTCTTTTATTGACTTTTTCAAATAAAATTTTTCAAACGCTGTTTTCTCAGAATGAAAAAGTGACTTGGTCACTTTTTGCAGTACACCGACGTAATATGAAATGATAGTTGTAAATTAATATTGTATAAATCATGGTGGAGAGGTGGAGAGAACGAAATGGTTATCCTCATATTTTTGTCAAAAATTAGTTTGAGATACTTATATAAAAAATATATACTTATACTTTCATATAATAAATAATATATTAATATTAAATAATACCTATAAATTAATATTGTATAAATACTGTAGTGGAAGTTATTATTTTTGTATGATCTAATTTCTTGTTTTTGTTGAAAAGGTGACCGATTCGCAAAGACAGTCAGCCAATGGGTCATCGAGCTCCCCCAGCTCAGGTGTGAGTAGTCAGATAGCATCCAGCAATGGCGCTCTTCCTGGGGCTTCAACAGTACAAGCAGCTTTGGCCGCCTTCCAGGCCGGCCAACTATCGTTAAATCAGGTGAGTTGGGCAATATTGTCAATCAATCTTATAATAAAACACTAGAGTATTGTCTAAAGATATCACAGATTACTTAGTTACTTAATTTTAACTGTTGTAAAAATTAGAATTGGAACCGTTTTGGGTGTAAGCCTGTGGTATTATTCTGAAAAGTAAATTCTTTAAAAGATTCATTTATTTTTCCTCAAGTTGTGTAATTCTGAATGATTAAATAAATTAATTTATTTATTTATTAAAAAGTTACAAACATGTTTCAACATCTTCAGTGTGAAAAATCAAAACTTGAAATTGTTCTTAAAACTTGAAAAATACATAAAAAGCCATAACCTTTATTTGGAAAATTTATTTTATGAAATTGGGATGAAAAGAAGTTTTGGACTGTAGTCTGTTTCTTTGTCCTTGAGTTGATTGTGAATGATAAATAAATAAATAAATAAATAAATAAATAAATAAATAAATAAATAAATAAATGATGATCAAGTTCAAAATATCTAAAAGGACATCTTTAGTGAGGTCCACGTTATAATAGCAGTGAAGAAGGATAGGAGTACAGCGTTGTCGTTTCTCTGCCTTACCACTGCCTTCTATAGAGGATAGCTGATACCAGTATACGGTATCTGATAAAATATTAGCTGTTCATTCTCATTCAATATAATCAATCATATTTTATTCGCCAAGAAATTATATTTCTCCATTAATGAATTCGTCATGGAAGTAAATTTTAATAGTTGGGATTAAATGTTAATAATAAATTTGAATATAGGCTAATATTATATGTCCACAAATTTTAAAAAATGTATAGATTACACATACTTTTCCTATTATTGGAATATTTTTTCTATATTGGAGTAAATAGGGCTTAATAACTAAAGTGAAGATGTTTGTTACCGTTAAATTTCAAAAAGTCTAGTATTCTTCTGAATAAATATGATTGAATTTCTATGAATGGATACATTTTTACCACAGACAAAACAAACACTTCTCTATGCATATAATGTCCCTCTGCCTTCAATTTATAAATATTTTTGTACCTCAAAACTCCATTCTATTTGTATCATGAGATAAGTATTCAAAATAAGTCAAAACTCCAATGATATCCCCTGTAATTTCTATGAACGGATATATTTTTACCACTGACAAAACAAACACTTCTCTAAGCATACAATATATCTCTGCCTTCAATTGATAAATATTTTTGTACCTCAAAACTCCATTCTATTTGTATCATGAGATAAATATTCTAAATATGTCAAAACTTTAATGAAATCCCCTGTTTGAAAGTAAGATACCTAATCATCTTATAAAAATACTCTACCTACATGGGCTACTCTTGTACAAATTGATAAAAACAATTTAAAAACCTTGTAGTACCCTTTATTATTAAAAACTTTGAAATATTTCAACGACTAGTTTCGACCCTAACTTAGGTCATTTTCAGTCGTTGAAATATTTTAAAGTTTTTAATAATAAAGGGTACTACAAGGTTTCTATATTGTTTTATTTATTCATTTATCTATTTATTTATTCATTTATTTATTTATTTGTTTATTTATTTATTTATTTATTTGTTTATTTATTTATTTATTTATTTATGTCATTGACAATTACAAATCATAATTATGATGGATATACTATGATTGGGAGAAGACAACAGGCATAGCCCAAAACTGTCTTCTCCCAAATTTTTACAAATAAAAGTTTCAAAAAAAAAATAAAAAGTTTTTATTAATTTGTCAATCATTCTATATGCAACCCAACACTCAAGACAGCACCAAATGAGATAGTAGCACCTTACCGTTATTATAAAAACAACCCTAGTTATGCTGATTAGCCAGCATTTAGTAGTTGAGGAGTTGAAGATAAGCTAATCTCCCAGTGATAATCAAATGAAACACAGGACTGGTGAATAATAATTTGACAATAACACTTTCATTCGTTCCTTAGCATCTGGTTGATGTAGTAGGGTCACGCGCTTCAAAAGCTGTAGAAGTTATCAAGTCTTTCAAAAATTATAACTGAATAGTGGACTATTTTTGAAGCTACTAGTTACCGTAGACTACGGTTACTAGTTTTCAAAACTAGGAAAGTTACTAGTTGTTTGACTATTGTTACTAGTTTTCAAAACTAGAAAAGTTACTAGTTGTTTGACTATTGTTACTAGTTTTCAAAACTAGAAAAGTTACTAGTTGTTTGACTACTGTTAGTAGTTTTCTAGTTGACAAAATCAATATTTTAAGTTGAGTTAGACGCTGTCTCAATTTCTAAATTTGTACAACTTCAATTCTGCTAATTTTACTTGTGATTTGTTGACAGTTTGTAAGTAATGTCTTGGTATTATTATTATCTTTCGCAGTTGATGAGCCTAGGCTCGTCTCAGAATCAGCAGCAAATGCTGGGAGCTGTCCCCGTGCCAAACATATCTCAACTCAGTCCCCATGAGCTGCAAACTCTTCAACAGTCGCTTCAACAGCATCAACAGAACCTTCAACAACAACTTCAACAGTTTGTCCTCTTCCAGCCAGGATCGGGATCCCAACTGTCAAGCCAGGCTCAGTTTTTCCTACAGAATCAGGTAAGTTATCACCACACACCAGTAATTAGTTTTTCATCATAGCTTCATTAGTTTAGTATCTTATCATACTACTGGAGGGAAATGTAATTATAATTTTTGTAACTAAAAACTTTTTATATCCTACTGGAGTGATATTCAAAATAATTTTGGGGAGAGGTACGCCTACCTTAATTTTGTGTGTCTCAATCTGAATCCATAATCCACTACAATGAGGTTCACGTTATAACGGCAATGGGGGAAGAAAGGAGAACACCGTTGCTGATTCTCTGCCTCGACACTGCCTTCTATAGATGATAGCTAACCCGGTATATTTGATGTACAGTAATATTAAGGCTGTGCAAACGCTAAAAATAAACTTTCTACTGGTGATATTTTTCAAAGTTTTTCGATTTGTATATCGTCATCAAGCTATCAAAAGGAAAAAGTTTTCTCAGGAAAACATTTTTTCCGATCATTACTTTTTGAGATATGAGCGCGTGAAGTTTAAATTTTTGGGACAGAACATTTCAAATTCGGTAAGAAATAAATCCAAGAGATTTAGAGGATTGATTCTTCATGTTATTATTGATCTAGTAAAATGAAAATTTTCTGAAAATATGAATTTTTGATAAAGTTATTCAATTTACCAAAAATAACTCAACAAAAAGTTATTTTTAGTAAATTTAATATCTTTCTCAAAAATTTATATTTTTAAAAATTTTTGTTTTACTAGATCAACAATACCATAAAGAATCAATACTCTAAATCTCATGAATTTATCTCTTACCGAATTTGAAATGTTCTGTCCCAAAAATTTAAACTTAAGGCGCTCATGTCTCAAAAAGTAATGATCGAGAAAAAAAATGTTTTCCTGAGAAAACTTTTTCATTTTGATAGCTTGATGATATACAAATGAAAATATTTGAAAAATATCACTGGTAGAAAGTTAATTTTTAGCCTTTGCACAGCCTTTA
Source organism: Nilaparvata lugens (assembly GCF_014356525.2). Classification (NCBI taxonomy): domain Eukaryota; kingdom Metazoa; phylum Arthropoda; class Insecta; order Hemiptera; family Delphacidae; genus Nilaparvata; species Nilaparvata lugens. The sequence goes on along the minus strand of NC_052508.1, from coordinate 72,454,828 downwards.
AGGGCCGTTTGTACAGTCAACGCTTAAACTGAATTTTATCAGCTGGTGGCTTAAACTAAAAATAGACCACATTATAATGAATGAAACTTCATATGGATTTAATTCAGTTTAAAATAAGATTTAGTTTGAACAGATACTGTGCAAACCTCACTGTTCAACCTTGTTCAAAATAATCAATTATATTATACTGTCAAGAAAATATGCTACATTTTCTAATGATTGAATAATGAATTTTCATAATATTGAGATTAATAAATTATGTTAATAATATTCCCACATTGCGGATGTACGATCTGGAAATGCTGCGGAGAGATTCTCTGCCTCGCCACTGCCTCCTATAGCTAAGCCCAGTATATTTGATGTAATATTAACTGTTCAACCTTGTTCAAAATAATCAATTATATTATACTGTCAAGAAAATATGCTACATTTTCTAATGATTGAATAATGAATTTTCATAATATTGAGATTAAAAATTATGTTAATAATATTCCAACATTGCGGATGTACGATCTGGCAACGTTGCGGAGAGATTCTCTGCCTCGCCACTGCCTTCTATAGCTAAGCCCAGTATATTTGATGTAATATTAACTGTTCAACCTTGTTCCAAATAATCGATTATATTTTATTGTCAAGAAAATAGGTTATATTTTTCAATGTTTTAATAATGAATTTTCATAATTGAGATAATAATTTCTGTCAATTATATTCTCATAAGTAAGATCTGGCAACGTTGTGGAGCTGGAAATAGAAAAGGATAGCGCTGTATGCTTTTTCGAATGATTGACAAGAATAGCAACACCAATGTTAATCAAATACTGTCATTATAACGTGGGCCTCAATATAGACTAATAATAATTCTCATATACTTAGTAGTTACAGAGTTTTGTATTATCATATAGTTTCATTAGTTTAGTATCTTATTAAACTAGAGAGGAATGTAATGATTAGATCGGTGTCCTAAGCCTTATTATACTGGAGAGATTTTCAATTTTGTGTGACAAGTAGCATAATTTTGTATGTTTCACTCTGAATCCATATTTCCACTATCAAGTAATGAAAACCTTGTATATAGAGCAAACAAAATATCAATTTGCATTTTACAATCCTACATTTACTATCCCATATTTTATATTATCTAATTTTATACTAGCCCAATAAATATTTTCCATGCACTGGGCCTACACAATCAGAATTTTATACTATAGCCCAATGAATATTTTCCATGCACTGGGCCTACACAATCAGAAGTTTTGAAATATAGTTTAGTCTGATTCATTGATATTGCTCAATAACACTTTGTTGTAATGTGTTGTCATAGAGTACAGAATCAACTGAGTAAATTTACTTCCTGAATCAACCAAATACTAGTAGTTCTGTGAACAGTAGACCTCACGCAGTATTTTCATCGACAAGTACCTGATTGAAACTGTAGACCTTATGGAAATACAGCAATAGACTGGCTTCTCCACAGACACATCTGTGTAATCACTTGTCAGCTGATTTATGATGAATAATTCTATAGTCTGATTTTACTCTAATATTGGCGTATGAAGGAGGCTCCTTTTACCTTTTATATTATCCTTGAAATGCAAAATTTCAAAAAACTTTGTATATACGTCGACGCGCAATTAAAAAAGGAACATATCTGTCAAATTTCATGAAAATCTATTACCGCGTTTCGCCGTAAATGCGCAACATATAAACATTTAAACATCCAAACATTAAAACATAAAGAGAAATGCCAAACCGTCGACTTGAATCTTAGGCCTCACTTCGCTCGGTCAATATTACTTCTCAAAATTTCATTCCTTGCAATTATGCAAAAATCACTAGTTGAGGTCTTAACGGTGGAGGGGATATTAATAGACGTCATGACTTGGATAATATTAAATAATTTCTGTATTGATTTAGAATTATGAGGTTGAGAATCCTTAGTAACTTAGTAACATGGAGAGAGCTTTACATTCATTGAGTAACAATTGACTTGATATAATTTCATTGCATGATAGCTGAGTAGTGTATCATTTGGTGATAGTTTTGTATCATTTGGTGACGGTTTTGTATCATTTGGTGACGGTTTTGTATCATTTGGTGATGGTATGGTGGTGGTTTCAGGGTCTGCTTTCTCATGGTTTCTCACGACAAAATATCACTCACTCGAGAGGTGTTTCACAGTCAATTCAGGTAATTGTCTAGATTTTTTGAAATGTTATGCCTATATTTATATTGAATATGTTCATCCAATTCATGAAAGTCAATCAGTTCAAGCTAGCATACATTTATGTTGAATAAAGCCAATAAAAGCTTTGTTCAATTCATGAAAGTCAACTGGTTCAAGCGTATGCATTTACTAAATTTTTATTCTATTGTTATTATTCATCAGTATTGATCAAAATTAAATTAAACCATTAAAGTAAATATTGTAGAGTGAATATTGATGTCCTGGAACTTTTTCATAATTTACTGAAGAGACTTGAGAAATTGTCAAAATATCCACTTCATTCTGATATTAAATAAAAATATTCTAATAAATTATTCTAATGAAAAGTATTATAAATAATACAGCCCCGTATTAGAATAAAGTGGATTTTTTTACAATTTCTCAAGTCTCTTTAATTAAAGTAAATACCAACTTGAATTGAGTAACTTCAATGAAAGTTGTTTGGAAATGAGAGATAAGGAAATTTTCGTGTTTGGAAGTTAATTGATCTGATAAATTCAAATTCTGGTTGATGCATTTTCTTGGAGTTAGAATTTTGTTTGATAAAACCTATCGCATTTATAACATTACAATATTGCGAAATTACAAAATGATAATAAATTAATAGCAAAATTGATAAAAAATAAGTAGAGAGTTAGTGAGAAGGATATTTTGAATATACTTTCCGAAGAATGGACATTGATATGTCCAAAGCTCCGCCAATTTATGTAGATGCATAACAATATTATCTATAGTTATTCCAAATTGATTTTTGCATATAATATACAGTTCAATAATTATTTTCTTAGTCTATATTATGTGAATTCATCTATAATTTTGTTGTATTGTAAGCTATTGTATATAAGTGTATAAGCCAGTATACATTGTAATCTACATAAATAAAGTAGGTACTCAATCAATCAATAAATCCTGGGTTGTAGTCAGGAATAGACTAATATTGAAATATCCTGTTATCAATCTATTCATTTATTCTTCCAATCATTCATCATTTATTCATTCTTTATTCATAATTAATTAATTCATTTTTTTTATATGTCCAAAGCTCTACCAATTTATGTAGATGCATAATAATATTATCTACAGTTATTCCAAATAGCATTTTCTCATACCATATACAGTTCAATAATTATTTTCTTAGTCTATATTATGTAAATTCATCTATAATTTTGTTGTATTATAAGCTATTGTATATAAGTGTATAAGCAAGGATACATTGTAATCTACATAAATAAAGTACTCAATCGATCAATCAATAAATCCTGGGTTGTAGTCAGGAATAGACTAATATTAAAAAATCCTGCTATCGATCTATTCATTTATTCTTAAATCTCATTCATCATTTATTCATTCTTTAATTATTCATTATTCTTTCATTCAACTCAATCAATCCTGGGTTGTAGTCAGGAATAGACTAATATTAAAAAATCCTGCTATCGATCTATTCATTTATTCTTCCATCTCATTCATCATTTATTCATTCTTTAATTATTCATTATTCTTTCATTCAACTCAATCAATCCTGGGTTGTAGTCAGGAATAGACTAATATTAAAAAATCCTGCTATCACTCTATTCATTAATTATTCTTTCACTCATTCATCATTTATTCATTCTTTAATTATTTATTTATTCATTCTTTCATTATTCATTAATGAATTATTTATTTATTATTTATTTAGGTACAACAAGCAGTAGCTCAGGCTGCTCAACAGCTTCAGCAGCTCCAAAAACACCAGTCAAGTCACAACATGTCGTCCAGTCACAATCACCAGAATCACAGTCACCACAGTCACAACCACGGCAGTCACAGTCACAGTCACATAGGCAGCAGTCATCACAAGCAGACGTCAGTGCCCCCACCTCCCCGGATCATAGACACTGATGAGACGACCGACCTTGAAGAGCTCGAACAATTCGCTAAAACGTTCAAACAGCGACGCATCAAATTAGGTACGATTTACAAACATTTTCACAATTTGAGGCTGTGCAAAGGCTAAAAATAAACTTTCTACTGGTGATATTTTTCAAATTTGTACGATTTGCAAACATTTCACAAACTTTTACTCAATTTGAGGCTGTGCAAAGGCTAAAAATAAACTTTCTACTGGTGATGTTTTTCAAATTTGTACGATTTGCAAACATTTCACAAACTTTTTCACAATTTGAGGCTGTGCAAAGGCTAAAAATAAACTTTCTACTGGTGATATTTTTCAAAGTTTTTCGTTTTGTACGATTTGCAAACATTCAACAAACTTTTTCACAATTTGAGGCTGTACAAAGGCTAAAAATAAACTTTCTACTGGTAATATTTTTCAAAGTTTTTCGATTTGTATATCATCAAGCTATAAAAATGGAGAAGTTTTCTCAGGAAAAATTTTTTTTCCTATCATTACTTTTTGAGATATGAGCGTCTGAGGTTTAAATTTTTGGGACAGAACATTTCAAATTCGATGAAGATAAATCCATGAGATTTAGAGGATAAATTCATCATTGTATTGTTGATTGAATAAAACAAAAAAATGTAAATATCAATACCGTATTTGAGAAAGTTATTCAATTTACCAAAATTGACCAAAAATAACTCAACTAAAAGTTATTGTTTATCTATGCAACTAGTTCCGGTGAACACACCATCACACCATTGTATTCTTATTCTATTATTTTATTAATTTCAAAGGGTACTGTAATTCTATTTTATGAATGAAAAATGTTTATTTTCATCTGTTTTTGTAGGTACGGTATTATTTTTTTGTTTTTATTGATATGTGAGTATGTAAATCGTTAGTTCAGATAGCTCACCGGAAGATGAAGTATTCTGAGTCGGGTACTTGTGCTGTGTGAATCGTCGTTGATACAGTTTGTATTTATACATTCATACAGGATTTAACACATTTTTTTATAGGCTAAACTTGAATTAATATAAATTATTTACTGTAGTTTTTACACTAGTGTTACCTGTATAGTCCAAGAAGTCCAATGATTCTTGTAAACAGGCTTTTGTTGACTTAAATATACTTACGCTACCATCAATTTATATATTCAAACTGTTAATTTACACTCACAAGCACTTATCTGATCTGAATACAATTGCTGATATCCACACTTATAACACCAGAGGGAGGAATAAACTGTCTTTGAGACAACACCGACTGCATCTGTACGAGAAACTGCCCTCTTATATTGGAGCTAAATTGTTTAACGACTTACCTACCGAGCTGCAGTCCTTGTCTGATATAAAAATTTTTAAGAGTAAAGTGTATAAATTCCTGGTTTCACAAGCCTACTACAGTGTGAAGGATTTTAGTAATAGAAGGTAGCATAGTTTGTAGGTAGGCCTACTCTAGTCTTCCATGTGTGCTTTTTATTGTGTATTTATTATTGTTACTTATTCCTGAAGTTATTCCTATTGTTACTTATGTTACTAAAGACCTGACGTTATTCAACTGTATATTATAAAGGGTACTGTGTTGAATAAAAAGATTATCTTATCTTATCTTATAGATTGGGTACTCTTTCCCCGCGCACGGATCAATAGTCCATGCGGGGAAATAATTATTCTATTCTATATTGTACATTGTTTTATATTGGAATGAAGAAATTGAATTGAATATTGTAATATGTATTTCCACAAAAAAATTAGAAAAACCATGTATTTTTAAACAGTGAAAAAATTATTCATGTATTTATGAATTTATCTCTGTTTTACAATGTTATAAATTTGCGAAACCATTCTCGTTGCAGGTTTCACGCAAGGCGACGTCGGTCTGGCGATGGGCAAGCTGTACGGCAACGACTTTTCGCAAACGACAATATCAAGGTTCGAGGCGCTGAACCTGTCTTTCAAGAACATGTGCAAACTGAAGCCGCTGCTGCAGAAATGGCTACTGGACGCCGATAACTCGCTCAACAATCCCAACTCGCTGAGCAATCCGATGACGACGCCCGAGGCGATCGGACGCCGACGCAAGAAGCGGACGTCGATTGAGACCAGCGTCCGCGTCGCCCTGGAGAAGGCGTTCCTACAGAACCCTAAGCCCACCTCGGAGGAGATCTCCATTCTGGCCGATAGCCTCGCCATGGAGAAGGAGGTCGTCCGGGTCTGGTTTTGCAATAGGTGAGTGCAGAAACCTCTTAGAAAATTCAAGTTTTCAGCATGAAATTGATGTTGAGAGGATGAATAGAGAAAGAGCATATTGGAGGCAAGATTTGAAGGCACAAGGGAAAGAGAGAGACCAAGGAGACGGTGACTGGAAGATGTAGAGAGAGATCTGCGAGTGTTGGGAATTAGGGGATTAGATTAGATTAGATTTATTTATTTATGTATGTTACAATAATTGACCGAGCGAAGTGAGGTCTAAGATTCAGGTCGACGGTTTGGCATTTCTCTTATTCCCCGTTTCACCAACCTTGGTCAAGGCATTTGAACATGGTTAAAGTCTATCAGCTGGTCAAATCAGAAAATGTTCAAATGTTTAAATGTTTGAATGTTTAAAGCTGCGTTCACACCAAAGTTATTAACAAAATGTTGATAACTTAATCCTTATAGATTCTATTAGATTGAACGGAACTTGACAAACACATATGTTCATCATGTGTATGATGAGTTATGTTTAATCTAATAGAATTTATAAGGATTAAGTTGTTAATAGCTTTGGTGTAAACGCAGCTTTAATGTTTGAATGTTTAAATGTTTATATGTTGCGCATTTACGGCGAAACGCGGTAATAGATTTTCATGAAATTTGACAGATATGTTTCTTTTTTAATTGCTCGTCGACGTATATAGCCTACAAGGTTTTTGGAAATTTTGCATTTCAAGGATAATATAAAAGGAAAAAGGAGCCTCCTTCATACGCCAATATTAGAGTAAAAATCAGACTATAGAATTATTCATCATAAATCAGCTGACAAGTGATTACACAGATGTGTGGTGAAGCCAGTCTATTGCTGTATTTCCGTAAGGTATATAGTTTCAATCAGATACTTGTGCATGAGAATACTGCGTGAGGTCTACTGTTCACAGAACTACTAGTATTACTGGCTTATACACTAGTTTACATTGAATGACGAGATGGAAGATAGTTGCTGGTGATAGAGACAGATGGGAAGGAATTGTCATGGGAGCCAAGGTCCACATAGGACTGTAGTGCTAAAGGGAGAAGAAGAAGAAGCATGAAATTGAAATTAATTTTGAGTGATTCACACTTATTAGTCCGGTTGCACAACAGCCGGTTAAATTTTAACCGTGATTGATTTCACGATAACCAATCAGAGAAGGCGTTTTTGAAAAGACGTCTTCTCTGATTGGTTCTCGTAGAATTAATCGCGGTTAAAATTTAACCGACTGTTGTGCAACCGGCACATTATATTATGAAATCACTTGAAAACAATTCAATATTAAAACAATAATTGGAATATTTTGGTTCTGCAAAATTATTTCTTTAATATGTGAATATTTCCTATTTTACTAATAATAATGTGAAATAATTCTTCTACTATGCTTGGTTTTGAAGCATCTAAATTTAAAATCCTCGTTGTGAAAATAATTAAGGACTGAAAATTTTGTGAAGTGAACAACTACAAGGCTTGACCTATTTTGGATTATGTGTAATCTTATCTAAATTTGGGAGAGGAATATATAGCACAAGAATAATATATATAATAGCACAAGGTTACCTTATTTTTTCTCTCCCTATCATTTTAATGATGTAGCCTACTTATAGTATGAATCAATCAATCAATTCGTATATAGAATTTGTTTCAAGATTATTACTTCAATAACCATAAATTACTGCTTTATTTCTGCTCAAATGCACAATTTTTTAATATTGTATTCCATATCCCATTATGTTATTTCAATTTTTTTAATTCATTCAACACAGTACACTTACTTACACTTACTTACATTTACACTTACACTTACGTACACTTACGTACACTTACTTCTACACAAGCACACAGTTTAACGTCGTCAAATTAATACAAATATAAATACTTTATTTCGTGAATGTATAGAATGGTCAGTTCTAACTTTTTCCTTTGATTTTCAGGCGACAAAAAGAGAAACGCATCAACCCACCCACGGCAGCAATGGGCTCTCCAAACTCAAGTCTTTTCGCGGCATCTCTGGCGGCCACAGGCGGCCCGACGCTGGCGTCGCCCCTGGCGCTGGTCAACCCCTCCAGTCACCCGCACGCGCATGCGCATCACGGCTACACGTCACGGCCCGAGTGACATTGGTACCACTCACCGGTACTTCAGGAATGAGCGCCTGGTGACGTGGCACGGTTAGGTTAGGTCGACAAAAGCAATCCACTAACTATCTAGGCTAGGTTAGGTTAGGTTGCTGAAACGAGTAGATGAGACGGTGCTTTGAAACCAAATCCTAGTGTACCTTAAATAAAAAACACAACATCACATACGAAAAATACTACTGCCATCCATCCACAACAAATTGGCACCAAACAGTACAGCACTTCAACTAGAGTATATAGGTTGCCTGTACTTTACATACAATCCTTGTATACAATGTATACAAACTATGTATATAACAATCCCTTGTACATATAGTAAACAGAGGATATTTTAAGAATATATCGTTTTTAGATTTCACTTCAGAGGAAGTGTGAGGAATTCCATTCATACATATTCATATATAACTATTACTATAAACAAAAATCCAAATTAAATTATGTAAATCACCCCGAAGACTTCTGCTACTGCAAATATTGACAACAGGGTAAACAACTAGATGGAAATTCGATGAGAGCTACTATCCATATATATTTGATGCAATACCCCAGAAGTCTAAAGCTGCGTTTACACCAAAGTTATTAACAAAATGTTAATAACTCAATCCTTATAGATACACTATCATATACATGATGAACATATGTGATTGACAAGTTCTGTTCAATCTAATAGAATCTATAAGGATGAAGTTATTAACATTTTGTTAATAACTTTGGTGTAAATTAACCCAGCTTTATTCGGGGTGATTTAAAGAATTTAATTTGGATATTCATTTAATTATCCATTAATTATCATTTGAATAAAATGCAATTTCTCATTAATTTCCATCTGTTCACAATACATATTTTATTTATGTTTCTATTATTTCTTGTGTACAGTTTTCCTGGTAGGTCTTTACGCTTACCTATTCAAAAAAAAAAATGGATTCAACACAGTTTTTCTTGTTGAAGAATAGAAAAATGAAGGCTTTTCTTCAAGTTTATTTTCTTTTGTGATATAGGCAATTTACAAAGTATTATTTTATCATTTTTTTACATATATTTTGATTTTTCACCTTCTACTTACAATCTTATCATTGAGAGACAAATTGGCAGAAACCTTACAACTTCAGCAGAGCCAAATGAAATTGTCACTTTTTTTTAAAAATAAAATTGTACTCTTTTGAGTATAGCAGCTTCATTCATATTGTTCTATAACTTTATATAGTCTATTTTTTCCATGAAACAGACAAATACTTTATTTTTCAGAAGAAAAGCAGTAAATGGATATTTTCAAATAGTCAATTTAGTTTCTCAATGATGAAATAATTTTTTTTTGTTTTCATTTTACCACACACATGCAACGAGTCGGAATGCAACTTTCGAGTAATTTTACATACCCTACTCGGACTGTATATATTTTTCAGTAATATAAAAATTGTATCAAATTTGCAGGAAAATTTGTTATGGCAGAGTTTTTTCTCTCTGGATAATGAAGTTGAACATATATTTGTTGCAACTACATTTCAATTGAAAATTGTATGGACTTGTTCATATATTTAATAAAGAAATACATGTATACGTTCAATATAGAGACAACTTCCCTATTAGAAGAGTATAGGTAAACTTCAAAAAATGTTGTTATATATTATGCATAGTAGAAATATTCATTTATAAATAACGCAAAAATCTCTGAGAGATCAATTCACAGTACGTGAGAATAGGCGATTGATGTTAGATACAAAAAATGTCTCGTTTTTTGGAAAAAAAATGTCACGTTTTTTGGAAAAAATGTCACGTTTTTTGGAAAAAATGTCAGTGTAACTTGGTTACTTTCTTATAAGTCATTCACTATAGAAACTGTTTTTTTTTACCACTGCTGGAGGCTCAAAAGCTAGCCAATTCATTTCAGTGGATATTTATTTTATTTCAGGGAATTTCATTCACCAATTTAATTTTATCAAGAAGAAAACTTATTTGAAATTTTGTTTATCTCACTGCAGATCATTAGGATGAAAATCTTTTTTTTATCAGTATCTCAATTCTTCCTTCATTATTCAAAGATAGGTACCCTTGCAGAAACTACATATCATCTTATCGATAAATAGATACTACTGACTTAAAATTTAATGTAGGTTGTAGTTTTGAAACAATCGTTTGAATTATTTTCATCATATTCTAATGCTGATTAATTTATCACAAAATGTTTGGCTTGTAATTTATAATTTACTGGGAAGGAATTAAAAAATACATTAGAGAGAATTATTTTCTTATATGATATTATTTTACAATAAATTTACATTGAAATTTTTTAATTGGTTGTATATCTATACTTATTGTTGATTATCTTTTGCTTATCAGTTTCTTTGTTTTTGGGGGATTGATGGATGCAAATTGAAAATCCAATTGTTGAGGTTGAAATTTTAATTTTTGTTGGAGAAACACGGTAAATCTGTTCCTAATTCTGTCATTCATCTCTAAATTATTATTCAAAGTAGGCTAATATTGGAGATATTGTGTAGTAATGTATTATAGAAAATTGAAATTGTATCAAATTTTATAAAATGATGAGACTGTGTCAAGAAAAATGCGGCATTATCAGCATCAGCAATGTAATAAAGTTGTGATACGATATTAACGAAATAATTTATTAATGTATTAGTATAGTTGTAATGAGCGTTTTTACGAGCGATGTTTAATATTGTGACTTGAGATCTTGTAAATGTATTATAAAGTGACCCACTATATCATTAGTAGGTGCGGTATACGAAAATACCGTATTAAATAATAATAAGAAGTAAGATATACCATAATTTTAAATTGTAAATAGATATGATATAATGAAATGTGTAGCTGTGTATTACTGTAGACGTTTATTATGATTATCATTATTACACTATTTATAAACAACGACGATTCTTGTTGTCGAAATAGTTGATTTACTTGTAACAACAATCTCATTCCCATGTAGACATAGAAAAAGGCTTCTACTCTCTCTCTTACTTTTTGTAAAAGCATGATTTTCATATTCATTTGAGACATTAAAGTCCGTCCATGAAGATTCTCTGGAATTTTTACAACAAAAATAAATACGGTAGTAATTTTATTTGCTCAATTCCCATGTTCTCCTCGGTAAAAACGGCTATATTTAGTGGAAAAAGATTTGAACCAACAGTCAATCTATCACTCATTCAAGTGCATTTATTAATATAATTCCATACACTTTTCATTGTTCCTTTATAACTCAAATAAAAATTCAAATCTGATATTGTATGGATGAATATAATATATCAGAAGGGAAAATATTGAATGAATTGCACCTCCAATGGGATATAAGTCATTCCCACAAGTCTCTCCCTTGGGAGAGAATCAGTGCTCTTCCGGAATTCAATGGATTACGCCCTTAATCATTCAAGCAGAAAATAAATTTCGGGTTATTAATTACCTACATAACACATGTAAATGCTTTTACGCTGTGTCAGAAGGACATGTAGAGATTTGTGCTTTTGATCTGTGGGAAACATCAAACATTAAATTACTTCAGGCCATTTTCATAAGTAGGTTTTTCACATTCTGTACTACGGTAACCTACTAATTTTGTGGCAAAGTTTGACATTTTCTTTGAATATTATTATGCTTTATTGAACTCTCTATCCATTTTATTCGCCTGGAGATCGATGATTCCCATTTTTTCATCAGAAAGAATAATTCAAACTCAGTAGACTACGGTAACCTACTAATTTTGTGGCAAAGTTTGACATTTTCTTTGAATATTATTATGCTATGTATACTCTTTATTGAACTCTCTATCCATTTTATTCGCCTGGAGATCGATGATTCCCATTTTTTCATCAGAAAGAATAATTCAAACTCAGTAGACTTACACGGTATTCGGCTTAACGAAAACCACAATTCTACATGCAAAACATTGCCGATTCATGATGAAATGTTGTAGGGAGACAGCGAACGCAGTTTGTAAAAATCAAATTGTATTATCTTGGCAAGATCCAACATAATAATATATAATTACAGTATATAATTATAATTATGATCTAACATCATAATTTTCTAGGAATGAGAAAGCAAATTATTCAATCATTATCATCTTTGCGTTATTCAGATATTTGATTTGTTCAATTTGATGTTTTCCCAATTTTTTATTTAAAAACAGTTGAAGTTTAAAATGGCAATTATTGGTTTCCTATCATATTTGCAAGTAATTGAAAGACTAATCGCAAATACTACTATGGTTGAATACAATGGGATACCGTACGGAATTTTCATTTCAATAAAGAGTATTCATTTATATTTTAGTATTTAAATTTGAAACGGTGCGATATTTATTCACAAATCCTTCAGACTTTATGCCATTATTTATTTATTCATTGATAGATACGTACAATATCATTCTCTAGAGATGTGTCGTTCGGTCATGACCCGTTCGAATTGAACGGGTCATTAAGGTGAACGAGTGATCCGGATCACATTTATTCAAAAAACCCGTTCATTTGACCCGTTCATCAACTGGGGTAAACCCTTGTTTTTACTGTCTTTACACATCAACAACTGTGGTGGACCTTTTTTTGTTTGTTTATAGGAGAGCTATAGAAAATTAACCGTTCGATTGAACGGGTCGCGACAGTAAACATGAACGACTGACCCGAATCAGTAAAGTGATCCGAACTTCCCATCTCTATCATTCTCAACTATGAATGATTGGGAGAGGAACAACAGGCTTAAAGCCCATAACTGTTCCTTTCCCAAATTTAGATAGAAATTGTCCAAAAATAGGTTATGTTAATTTTTATTTGTTATATTTTGAGTTGATTAAAAAAAGAAACAGAATTCCTTTTGCCATGAAAACTGTTTCAATTTTTATTACATCGATTTTTCAAAGATCATTGAACGAAAAAAAACACTTTCTGCAACCAATTTATTGAAAAACCCTCAAAGTTAAGAACATTCAATATTCTTGATACAGTGAATTGAAATAGAATAAACGAACCTAATAAAATTATTACGAGATAGTAGAAGCCTTTAATTTAGTTTTCTTCTTTGGAGAACAATAATAATATTGTTTTCATTCCGAATTTGTAATATTGTTGGCAATGATTATTTCAAGTTGAAAACATGTGAAGTAGCCTATTGTTGAGGACGAAATATATCCAAAGAAATTTAAAAAATTGATATTTTTGTAGATTGATCTCAACAAATAACAAATAAACTACAACCTAGAATTTGTGCAATCTGGGAGGAAATAAAGGCAGAAAAATGATGACTCCGTTAAGGAGTTGATGATTTATTGTTCTTGTCATAAGTCTCAGTTTTAGTAGAAACATGGAAAATTCTGTCTTCCAAAATATGCAAGTATCTGATGACAAGACAAAACAGTAGGGTACAACATCAAATAATTACAAAAGTCGTGTTAATATAAAAAGAGAGGAAGTTCAAAATTAACTCAAGTATGGAACTGTTCAGAAATATTCTGTTTGAAGTTTGTAAATCTGTTAGATTCGTTTTGTTTATGTTGAAGTGTATGTAGTAGCTCTGTATTATTATGTGTATTCAGTTACTGTATTCACTTGGCAATACATCTGTTTAGATTTTTGATGGTCATTGTTGTAAAAATTAATTTGAAACAAAATGAGGTTATTATAAATTCAATATATGCTTAGTAATATTTTCATTTGAAAATAGTTGTATTTGTAGTTTGGAATAATGAGGACCAACTCGAATCGATCCAAGTTCCTAATATTGTCTATCAGACAAACTAGTGATAGGATGTATTATTTTTAGTTCAATTATTTATTTATTATTTATGACTGATTTTGTTTGTTGACCTGTGTTCATGAAACTATCTTGAATTTATTTGGAGTTTCTGTTATATACGAAAACAAGTTTATCTAAAAACGTTTTGTTCACACTAATAATTGTAATATCTTGTTTCTTGATGTTATTAGATTGAATTGAAAAAATAATCTATCGGTGGAATGATTTCATATCTTTAGCCAGTTTGGCTTACTATAATAATAATCATCATCATATTTCGATCAACTATATTTCATATTAAAGTTATGGTTCTGCAAATATATTTATTTGTTTTCATTTTCTTAGAAACATTTTACTTTTCATTTCATCCTGGTCTCCATTATCACGAAATGTATCATTTAGCGTATTTTGTTTCTAAAAAACAAATAATGGGAAAAACAAGAAGTGAAATGTAGCCTACTGTAATTGAAGCTTATGGCTGGGCTCTCAACTCAGGATTAGACAGTCCCACACAAGGTGGACTTTGCTTGCTAGGCTCATATCAGGGCGTAAATGCATTATGCCGTCCTTCATGTATTATTATGTCTCACTAGGGGAGTCCGATCTCACTAGGCATCGAACCTGCATCCTTGTAGAAACCAATCTGAAAAAACAAACCAATTCATGAAAAAAACTGATGAGAAAAGCTGAAAGCAGATTTTTAACTTAAATATGTGTAACGCTAGTTCGCCTCCATGGTGCACATTGGGTAACACTAAATGGACTAGCAAATGATGGCGGTCAGACAAACTTATGTTCTCCTGACCGAAAACTACACAACATCTCAAAGAATTTGGAAATATACAGTGTATATCTAGGCATTTGAGACTCATGAGCTATTATATTTAATCACTTTTTGCTATTAGAGAAAACGACTAGAAGTCAGATATTTTACAATAAATGAATTAATCACTCACTGTGACAACGAGATCTTTCGGCAGGTTCGCCATCTTGGTTGTCAGAAGATGACCAAGAAGAAACAACCAAGAAGATGGCGGACCTGCCGAAAGATCTCGTTGTCACAGTGAGTGATTAATTCATTTATTGTAAAATATCTGACTGCTAGTCGTTCTTTTTAATAGCAAAAGTGATTTAATAATAAGCAGTTCGTGTTGGAAAACAACATTGAAGAATTCTATTATATTTGTTGTGCATCTGAGTACGCTAAATAAATAATAAACTGAAGAGATCTATAGTAGGGTCCACGTTATAATGGCAGTGTTTGATTAGCAATGGTATTGCTATCCTTGTCTATCATTCAACAAAGTGGATAGCGCTATCTCTTTCTCGCTTTGCTCTGTTGCCAGATTGTCTTTTAACAATGTAGAATTAATAAATTATTATCAAAATATTTTATCTTAACTAAGAGAATTCATTATTAAATTATTTAAAAATACAATTCCTTACTTGAAAAAATATAATTGATTATTTTAAACGAGAATGAACAGTTAATATTACATCAATAAACCTGTTAATTTTAACAATGTAGAATTAATAAATTATTATCAAAATATTTTATCTTAACTAAGAGAATTCATTATTAAATTATTTAAAAATACAATTCCTTACTAAAAAAATATAATTGATTATTTTAAACGAGAATGAACAGTTAATATTACATCAATAAACCTGTATCAGCTGCCGTCTAAAGAAGGCATTGACAAGACAGAGGATCGGCAACGTTGTTCTCCTATCTTTCTCCACTGCCATTATAACGTGGACCTCACTATAGTATAGATATAGTGTAGGGGATGATCACATTATAGGAGTGTGTATGTGCAAATGCACGACAGATCATGCAGGCATTGAAACACGTTGTGATTTGTCTATAGCTGCTCACACTGAACTCAACTAGCAAGTGCACGCGTTCAGTGTGAGTGTTCCTATTGTTCTTTCCAGATTCACATGTTTTTCATCATTGCCAGCTGATCATACTCTGTACAAAATAACTTGTGACTTGGGAGGGACATGCGCAGCAGAGAAGGCATACAGAGGTAGGGATACAGCCGCGGCCAAGTTGCCGTTCTGCACTGGCCAGCATTCTCTAATTTCTAGTGAGTATTCAAGTGCTCACTTACAGAGTTTCCTGTCTGGAAGCCTTCACTCGACTGACTCTAATCGACAAATTGGCAACTGCGCTTCTACCTACAACTCTATCCATGACAGTTGGCTGATCTCCCTGCGCCGCATATTCCAAGTCAAAAGTTATTTTGTACGGAGTATAGTGGAATCGATCGAAACCAAAATCTACACCTCGACCTACTGGTTCTGTTTGCAACTTTAGTGAAAACCTACATTGAGGATTCTGCTGAAGGTCAGGTGGAGAACAATAGCATAGAGAAACAATAGCGTAAGTAGATATCTCATGGTATAGGGAATTTATGTCGCAATGTTTACTGTTATCTCAAGCCGATTACTGTCGATTATTGTCAATTTTCACTGTTTTGTTGGAGTGATAGTGTATGAACAGCACAATTTGAGAGACTACCAGCGTCACACAGCTGCATAGGAAAGAACTATGTGAACTATCGGCTTGGAATAACAGTAAAAGTTGCGACATAAACGCCCTATACAATGGGATATCTACTTATGCTATCGTTTCTCTATGACAATAGTATCAATTTTTTATCTAAAAAAAATTTTATTCTAAAAAAAAGTGTATCCAATGCCGTATCCACACTATCGCCCAATGCGTACGAATGACAACGAGCGTAAGAGTGTGGATTACCCCCTGTGGGCTGTCCAACTAACATACTACTTGGGAACACAATAAGCTTCGGTTGACGTGTGAGGTTCTTCGAACCTTTGGATCATTGAATCCGTCCCTTCAAAACATAGACAAGAGTGTGGATTGGTGGATTGCCAGCACTCGCCATCATTGGCCTTCACTTGCCATTGCTCCGATTTTTGTCGAGCGATGGCGAGTGGCCAGCCGAGCATCCACATTGCAGTGTGGATGGCAAGACCAACATGGCCAAGCTAACCAGCTTGCGATTTGGCCAATCACTTGGCCAACGACTGGACGATAGTGTGGACTAGGCATCAGGATTTTTCAACACGCGAGGAAGTCATAAAAGTACATAAAGAAAACGATATAATAGGACAGACCGTTTATTTACATACGACGTTAAAAACTTCTTGAAAAGAACAAAATTTACAATAAAGGCGAGCTCAAATACAAAGCATCACATAAACAGATAATTAGACATGTCTTCCAATCATGAGAATTCATTCAAAAAAGATAACTTCATTTTATCTACAAAAAATTTAATTTAATACAATATTCATGGTTTGTACAGCTCTCAAAAATCTGAAAATTTTCCTATTCTGGTCTCTATTATTGATAATCATTAATAATAATCAATTAAATTATTCAAATCTGGACTGATACAGTTGAAACAGAGAATTTGTATAACTTATATATATTGTTTTGCTGAGTGATGATGAATCAAAGACTACATTCATAAACAAATATTTTGACATGTCTTTCAATCATGAGAATTCATTCAAAAAAGCTTACTTCATTTTATATACAAAGAAAAAACTTCTCTTGTCAAAATTTTTGAAAAATATCAAATGAAGCCAATTTCAATCTTTCAAATTTACACCCTATTTACCACACAGTAATCAAGTAATTATTATTGTAATGCTTCATTACTTTTTTCTGTTTTGTATAATAGTCCAGTCAAATGGTCGTTTTTCAGGAAACAGCCCGAAATAATTTTTCGCGACGGTTCTATATGTATTTTGGGGCGCTGAATTCTAATCTGAAATTTGCTGACACGCAAGAGGGCGGCTTCACCCCCAAAACTCCCAAAAAGACCCAAAATGTCATCTTTAATCTTGAGAACCTCTAACTTTTTGAGAAAAAGCATTCTCTAAAATATTAAAGATGATAAAATTTCCAATAAATTGAGTGGTCGCGCAGGACTCTACGATTTTTGATTCTGGAGCTAAAAGTTTTCAAAAAAGGGGTATTTTTTAAGGGGTTTTCAAAATTATGCAAACCTAGGTACCACTTCTACCCTATACAACTAGGATCTTTTTCTAGTGATGATAGAAAGCCACACATCACGTGAATTAACAATATTAATTCTGAACAGAATTCCTTAGGTACCTATTTTTGAATTTAGTAGTGGTGGGAGGGGGAATACACCCAAAAATAGAAAATTGTGTCCTACAGCCAAAATTCAAATTTTCATTATATTACCTTTTCATGGCTTTCCTCACAAAAAAGAAACATATTCTGGCTGAAATCACCTTACGAGGGTTAAGTTCTATCAGAATCACTCGTTATAGATTTCAGTATTTCCTAGTGGGGGGTACACGTAAGGA